>NW_005842504.1:941546-951258 GCF_000455745.1 Alligator sinensis
CCCTCCTGAGCCAGGTGCTTACGTGCATCTCGGGGGCACAGCGCCCCAGCAGGTCGATCAGGGCCGCGTAGAAGGACATGATGGCGTTGCCCAGGTGCACCCGGTTCTCCTCGTGCGCCTCCTCCCCGCCGAACCTGCCAGGGCAAGGGCGGCATCATGGGGCGTGGAGTGTGTGCACGCGCACATGCGTGTGTGTGTGTGCGCGCATGCTGCTGGCCTGCTCCCCGCTCACAAATGCAGAACCAAGACTTCAGGACACACACACGCAACCCATGTGTCTGGGACAGAGGCACACGCATGCAGAACCCAGGTCTCT
The DNA here is from genome assembly GCF_000455745.1 of Alligator sinensis. Classification (NCBI taxonomy): domain Eukaryota; kingdom Metazoa; phylum Chordata; order Crocodylia; family Alligatoridae; genus Alligator; species Alligator sinensis. The sequence goes on from NW_005842504.1 coordinate 941,863, forward strand.
GGGGCATACACACACAGCACAAGCTTGTGCAAGGAGCACAGCCCTGCGCCTGCCCCCCAGAGAGCTGGTACAAGTGCGCCTCCCACCGCATGCCCCCCCATGTCCCCCAGGCACGCACAGCTCGCGGCGCCGGTCCTTCTTGATGGTGGGCCCATCGCGGGCAGGGTCCTCGGAGATCTTGATGGCCTCCTCGATGGCGGCCAGCAGCCCGCTGCCCCCCTCGCCGCGCAGTGCCGGGCCAAAGCACTCGGGGCGCCGGATTAGCAGGCGGACCACCACGCTGGCGTTCTCCTCCACGCTCTCACCTGCGGGGACGATGCAGGCTCACGTGGGGCCGGGGCACCAGCCAGGGTGGGCGCAGGGTGAAGACCCCTTCCCACCCCGCCACGCCCGTGCCCCCGGGCTCACCGTTGACGAAGACAGCGAAGCGGAGGAAGTCGAGGTAACGCTCGCCCCCGCACGGGTTCCACCCGATGTCGGGGTAGCCCTTGGAGAGCAGCATGGGGCAGCTCTGCAGGCCGGAGCCCGCCAGGTACGTCACCACCTGCGGGGCAGGAGGGGCAGAGGGTCAGCCCGGCGCTGCGCACGCCTGCCGCGGCTTGGCTGGGACTCTGCTCCCCGTCCCCCACCTCCCCAGACCGCAGGGTCTCCGCGGCCCCTCAGCCCGCTGGCCACGGCACCCAGACCTGGGGCACTGTTGGTTGTGCGGCGGGGGTCCCTACAGCCCCGCCGCGGCCTCCTCACCTTCTCCAGGTCCTGCTCCTTGAGGGCCAGGGCCAACTCGTTGTTGTCGATCACCGAGGCGGCTGCTACGTCCAGCGGCGTGGAGCCCCGCATGCCTGGAGTCCGTGGCAGAGAGCAGGGGTCAGCACGGGGCAAGGGGAGCTCACACATGTTGGCACGTGTGTGCACGCTGCAGCCAGGAAGCAGCCCCATGCCCCTGTCCCCGGCTCACCCAGGCCGATGCCGCTGTTCTCCAGCAGGTAGCCCAGGTGGTCAAACATGGAGCGCTGGTTCTGGCGGCTGATACGGCAGAAATAGCAGAGGAAGCGGCAGCAGTTGGTTACCATCTTGGGGAACCGGATCTCCTGGGGGTGGGGGGGAAAACAAGGCAGCTGGGACACCCTGCGTGCCCCTGCCCCAACACTCACCCACAACCTGGCAGTCCCCTGCCCCATCTCTAATGCGGCTCGCTCTCGCCAAGGTGCGAGGAACAGACCAGTACAGACTGGGAGGGGGGGGATGTCCTCGGTAGCAGGGGCACAGCCTCTGCCTGGGGTCTCTGGAGCGTCTACAGCAGCTGCCGCAGCCCCCTGCCGTCCCTGGGGCAGGGTCTGGTGTGATACCCGGTGCGGCGTCAGGGCTGACAGGAGTTTTATGAAGGGCTTGAAGGGTCTGAGCCTGTCTATGGCAGCTCTCACGTTCTTATGGGCTGGTTTGGACAGGGCTGATCCCTGTCCCTCCCGGCCCCACTTCTCCACAACTAACAAGCTGGGTGGGAAAGGCCAGAAAAAGCTGCCGCAGGCGGCATCAGCCCCAGCTGCTGCCCCCCACCCCCGTGCAAGGTAACCCTCGACTTACCTTGGACTCACCACCGCCCAGCACGCTCACCATCACCTCCATGACTGTCTCGTGCATGCCCAGAGCTCGCATCAGGTTCGGGTGCTGGTAGAAGACTTTGTTGTTCATGATGTTCCTGCCCAAGGAGGAGAGGCATGGTCACGGCTGGGGGCGACGCTAGGGCGAGGGGCAATGGGCAAAGTGCGACACGAATGGCCGGCTGGACTGCACCACCATGCCCCTCCGGGAAGACTGGGCAGCCCGGAGACCCAAGTGCCCTCTGAATGGTGCGTGCGGCTCCCGAAGTCTGCTGGTCCTACACAGCAGCCTCCGGGACTGCGCATCAAGAGCGAGGGACACCCGAGGGGCTGGAGCCGCGGGTGGGGAGCAAGGGCTCGCAGGGTTCGGGGCCGGGGTACCCGATGCTCTGGATCATGAGGTTCTCCTCCTCGGGGCCCATCTGCACAATGAGCAGGGAGCGGATCTGGCCCAGGCTCTCGAGCAGGCTGGTGGTGTCGTTCACGGAAACAGCGCTGATGGTGTAGGCACGGGGCAGGGCGCGCAGCAGCTCGCCCACGCCGTCGTACTGCCGGTGCAGCAGGCTGAACATGACGCGCACCAGCTCGGGGCTCTGGATGAACGACTCCTGCGCCCAGTGCACCACCGTGTGCGAGACCAGCTCCTGCAGTGTGCCTGGAAGAAGGGGATGAAAGTGGGGGGGGGTCAGCACTGCCAGGGGACACCCCCTGTTCCTCGCATCCACGTGGGCAGGGGGGACCCTCCTCCACCCCCGCAGCTGGACAGGCAAACAGGAGGACAAGCGGATGGGCGGTCGGATAGACAGCAGCACAATCGGACACACGCAGTCACACGGGTAAGATGGGCAGAAGCACAGAGAGCGTGAGAGGGACGACGGGATGGACAGACAGACAGGCAGGCAGACGCACGGACCAACAAAAGGACAGACAAACAGCGTGACAGCTGGAGAGCCGGACCGAAAGCCAGCGTGCAAACGAGACGGACAGGCAGACCCGAGCCCCTCGGCCCCCACTCACTGGGCGCTGGCTCCTCCTTGGGGGGCGACTCCTCCTCGTTCTTCTTGCGCAGGTTCATCACGCGTTGAACCAGGCCCATCAGACGCCGGCGCAGCGACATGTCCTCCGCCTCTTCCTCCTCCTCGCCCTGGTCCTGGATGCCTGCCGCCAGGGAACACCCCCTGCATAAGTCCCAGGGCCGCTGGGGATACACCGTGCCCCCCTGCCAGGACGTGGCTTCCCCCCAGCTGGCACCGGTGCCATGGGGGTGGGCACGGGGTCCTCACCACAGTGGGCCAGCAGATCGGCGTGGAACTCGAGCAGCTCGTCACGGATGTCCTCGGGCACGGGGCACTCCTCCTCCTCGCACTCGTTCTTGAAGTGCACCAGCATGTTAATCTGAGGGTGGGATCGGGGGCAGTCAGGGCCGGACCCTGCCTGCCAGAGCAGCTGGGAGCCCCCTCCAGGCTGGCAGTCCCCAGGGAAGAGGCAGGGGTTGGGGGCCGACCTGCTCCTGGGGCGGGGAGCGGAACTCGCGGGTGCGCCGCGCGGTCTCGGCAGCCGTCATGGTGAAGGCCTGCATGAGCTGGTTGTAGCGCAGGCGCTGGTTGCTCTGCAGCCGCTCCATGTAGCGCTCCGAGAAGGCGATGATGGACTCCACCCGGTGCTGCAGCTCCCGGTCGCAGAAGTACTGCAGCAGGTTGCACATCTGCAAGGCATCAAGGGGAAGGAGTGGGGCAGGGGGTCAGCTCCGTGGTCACCCCACCTCTGCGCCCCACCCCCTGGCTGGAGGCTTTGGCAACAGCCCTGGACCCTGGGTGGCTCCATGCGTGGCACCAGGACAGCGTGGAGGGGCCCGCACCTTGGCAGCTGCTGCCTGGGGAGTGGGTGATAGGCCCAGGCTGCCGGTGCCAAGGCCCGGGCAGTACCAGAGGGTAGGGGTGTGGCAGAAAGCCACCTTTGTCTCCCCCCAAAGTCTCTGCTCTGTGACAACTGTGATTAGGATGGGCCCAGCAGAGGGTACACACCTTTACCCTCTCTCTTTGGGTAACCTGAGCTGGATACACTCCAGAGGGAGGGGGAAACCTGCTCCCTCTGCCTACGTGACTGGCATCACACACCTGGGTGAGGGGCTTCCTTCCTGGTGGGCTACAGTCTGCCCGGCAACTAGTGATGTATTTCAAATTGGTTGGCTGACAGCCAACAAGTGCTGACCTCCATTGGACCAGGTAAGTGAGGTCACAAGGGCTATATAAGTTAAGGACTGCCCGGGAGGAAGGGGCAGCAGCCATGAGGGATACTCAGGAACAAAGAAGAGCTGTACCATCTGAAATTTGCTCTCTCTCTCAAAACTCATGATCAAGGAACTACCTGCCTCCAGAGGGAATCTCCAACAGCCTCTGGATGATCCTTGTCTGATATTGCTCTCCCCTGTACCCTACTCTAACCCTACCCTCTGCAACCAATAAAGTTCTCCTTTGTGACTGGTGTAGGAGACTTATTCAGGGGTGGGTTTAATTATGCCCAGGAGGCCCCTTGGCTCTGCGGACTAAGGGAGACTTTCCTTTCTGGCCCCCCGACTTGGGGAAGTGCCCCAAGTTTGTGTATTGGGTCGAGTACCCATAGGACTATTAGGCCTGTGTTTCCCCAAGAACACAGGTCCCAGACAGTCCCTTCTTGGGGTGGTGGCAGCACACGTTACCCCCAGACTCTGTGGTGGGGCTCGAAAGGGGGTCTGCCAAGGCTTAGGTGCCCCTGGAGGGACACGTGGAGTCCAGAAGGTGGACAGGTGTGGTGAGGTGGGAGGCTCAATGCAGGAGCTCCCCCTACTGGCCCGCCACAAGGGGCAGCACCAAGGGTTAAGGCAGGGGCCACACAGACCCCTGCTTTTACCTGCAACTTGACAGACTCGGGCAGCTTCATCTGCAGGAGCCCTTCTTCCAGCCCCTCATCTTCCTCCTTGGCCTCCACCTCGCCAGCCTCTATGGCCTTTATCTCCGCCGACTTCTCGCCATCCTCCTCCTCCTTCTCCTCCTCCCCCTCCTCCTTCTCTTCCCCTTCCTCCTTCTTCTCTTCCTCCACCTCCTCCGTCTCGCCAGCACCGTCTGCCTCCTCCCGGGGCTCCCCAAAAACATTGGGCTCGATCATCTTGAGGATGTGGCACACGTCGTCATCCTCGAAGACGCCCATGATAAGCAGGGTGGAGATGAGCTTGAGCACGGGCACGAACTGGAACTCCACACTGCCGCCCACGGGGTCACGCGTGTGCTGCCCGCCGTCCTGCACGGCCTCCGTCAGCATGTTGATGGCCTTGGCCTTGAGCACGTCCAGTGGCACGAAGGGGCTAAGCTGGTAGCGCTCAGGGCTGGTGCTGATGAAGCAGGGGTGGGAGAAGTGCAGCTGGGGCCGCAGGCAGGTGCTCAAGCCCACGCCGGGGAGGCCGGGCTTCTTGGAGCCAGGCGGGAAAAGCGTGATGCTCTTGGTGTCGTCCGTCATAGGCAGGATGAACTCGTTGCTCATGGTGACGCGGGCACGGCGGGCCGACTCCAGGTGCATGCCGATGAGCAGGTCGTAGTAGCCGCTGCGCAGCAGCCCCGGCAGCTGGGTGCTCTCGATGGTGTAGAGCAGCTGGGACTCGTCCACGTGGCTGCAGAGGGCATGAGCCACGCCGTTGTTTCCCAGCGCGCACACCGCCTTGTACAGCTTCAGCGTGTGGTAGTGGAAGCGCAGCAGGTCCTGCCGCTCCGACAGCTCCAGGATGTCGATGCACCTGGAGGAGGACGGGAAAGGGGCAGGGGGTTAGGCTGGCACACCGGGGCGCTCTCCCAGCCCTGCCTCGGAGAAGATGGCTTCCTGGGCTTTACACGGATGCCAGTAAATGTCACACATCTTCTTTATGGGTTGTTATGGGCAGTTAACAACCTACTGCTCCCGTCAGCTACAGGAGATGCTCCTCTGCTCTGGGATTTTGGAACGGGATGGGAAACATGGTCTTGACAAACCCCTCTGGGTAAAGGACCTCCAGAGCCTCAGGGCTCATGGCCAGGATGGAGTAACCAGCCCCTGCTCCGGCCGGCGGCTGGCTGCTGACCTGTTCTCCTCGGGGATGTGCAGTGCCATCATGAGCAGCGGGTCGGTGCACTCCACCATCCAGCCGTGGCGCTCGCTCGCCCGGGCTCCGTCCACGGACAGGAACTCGTTGGGCATCCGGCTCCAGGAGACAGGCGTCAGCATCTGGATGAGGAGCCGGGGCGGGCACTGGGGCTCGGGGTTCTTCCGCTCGCTGTAGAACATGGCGGCCGAGAGGGGCATGATGTTCTGGGCGGGACGGAGACGGGACGAGTCAGCGCTGGAGCCGCGCAGGGAACCCAGGAGTCCTGGAGCCTGGCCCCCACCTTGCTGCAAACCCCTAGACTCCGTGTCCCCCCCCCAGAGCCAAGGTGCAGAACTGGGGGGTCCTGACTCCAGACCCATGCGGTGCCCACAGCGCCTCAAAGAGACCCCAGGAGTCCTGGATCCTAGTCCCACCCCTCTTCTAAAGTCTAGGCTTCTCTTTCTTCCTAGTCATGGGTCGAACCCAGGTGTCCGGGCTCCCAACTCCCCCTCCTAGTGTAGACGCAAGCAGAGTGAACATGTTTGACCCTGGGGTGGGACTTCCAGCTGGGTGCCGCAGGAGGCTGGGTGGAGCTGGGCTGGGAGGGTGCTCCTACCTTCAGCTTGCCCAGCTCAAACTGGACGACGTTCTGGCTGGTCGGGAGGACAAAGACGGCCGGGAAGAGCTTCGTGTTTGGCTCCACCTAGCGCAAAAAGCACGTGGGCTCAGACGTGGTTGGCAACAGCCCCGTGCTGGGACTGGATCCGTCTCCTCCCCTCTCTTTCCCCCCTCCTTGGATCTCCCGGAGGCCCCAGACCCCGAGCTGGCCCCGCTCACCTGGAAGAAGGTGTTGACCTCCTTCCCGTTGGCGGTGAAGGTCATGAGGCCCGTGGCCAGGTCCACCAGGCAGCCGATGACCAGGTCCACGTGGCTGATGCGGGCTTGCTGCGTGTTGCTCACGAAGTCCCCGCCCCAGACCATGTAGCAGTTGCTGCGCTTGATGCTGCCGGGGCAGAGGGGGGGCCACGGATGATGGAGCGCTCTGGTGAAGACCCCCCCCAGCCCGTGGCCCTGTGCCCAGAGCCCCCGCTCACCTGTCGTGGATGTTGCCCCTGTCATCACCCATGGTGACGGTGACAGTGCGCACCTTGGACAGGTCGAAGGCAGCGTCGTGCTGGTGGTAGTCGGGGGTCACCCAGCCCACCCAGGCGCACGTGGGCTCCTGCCCCGCAAAGATGCGCACGGAGTAGTAGTACTGCAAGGGAGAGGCAACGGAGAGGGGTGAGGGCATGGCACCCCCCCATGAACCCCCCCAGCACAGCTCGTCTGTCTCCCCCCACGCCCCACTCCCCAGCACAGCACCCCCTGCTGCCCCCGCTGCTACCGTGGTGGTGTTCATGATGATCTCGGGGTCATCGCGGTCGTCGGGCACCACTTCCTCCTCCAGCCGCGGCATCGTGGGCACCACGGGGGGCGGTGCGATGAACGCCGGCTTCTTGGCCTTGAAGAGGAACCTGATGGGGGCGGGGGCAGGAGCAAGGGGTCAGCGCCGACATCTGCGCCGCGGCCCCCAAGATGACCCTGGCCACCGGGATCCCACGCTGGGACAGGGCTGAGACCCAGCCCACGGGCCGAGGTGCACCGTGTCGCTCAGTCCCGAGAGCCCTCGGAGAACGCTTCCTATCCGGGCTGCAGGGAGAAGGACACTGCCCTCCCCTCCACCCCCTGCCCCTCGATCAGGACTGGATTGGGTGCCCCTGCCTCCCCAGGAAGCAAAAGCCCCCTCTGCTGACCCCCTCTTGATCTTGCTCTTCTCCGTGGCGGCATCCTTCTCGTTCTCAGCCCGAGGGGGCTCCTTCGGTGGGGGCGGCGCGGGGGCCGCCGCCTTGTCCTTCTCGGCCTCCTCGGCCTCCTTGCGGCTGGCCGACTTGCGCAGCACCTCGAACTCGGAGTCGGGCTCGACGTCCTTGACGTCCTCCTCGGGGATGGTGAAGGTCCGGGTCAGCGGCGTGGTGCCCGCGCCCACCTTGAAGGTCTCGTGGAACTGCACGGGCATGCTGAGGCGCAGGAACAGCAGCTCCGTCACCGCGTTTTGCGAGCCGAAGGTCCGGTGCGTCTTGGCGAGCCGAAGGTCCGGGGCGTCAGCCGCAGGCAGGGCGGGCTGTCCACCGTGCCGTCCATGCGCGACACCTGCGGGGAGGCGGGAGCGGGAGCGGGCGGCTCAGCACGGGGCAAGGCTGGGGGGGCCGCTGGCTTGCAGCTGGTTGTGGGGGGGCTTGGGGACTCTGGGGCCACCGGCTCGGACCTGGGGGGTGTAGGGACCCTATCAGCCCTCAATTTGAGCCCTGAGAGGGGCACCCTATCCCTCCAAGCCATGCATTCCCCTCCACCCCTGGAGTGGGACCCCCCCACCCCTGAGGCCTTACAAGAGGGGGACCCCCCTTTCCAAAGGACTCCCCTCATCCCTCCTGCTCCCACGTTCGGTGCCCCCCACACCCAACCCAGCCTCCTGTGCCGGAGGCAGGACAGCCGGAGCCCGTCAGCCCTCAAAGCAGGGTCCGCTTGGCGCGAGGGGGCTCAGGCACCCCCGCGCCCCCCTCACCTCGTAGTGGGGGTGCTCAGCAGGCACGGGGGCGAAGTGGGGCAGGCTCTTGCTGAACCACATGGCGATGTCGCGCTTCATGTTGATGGCGAAGGGCTCGAAGCCCTCTTGCAGGCCACAGATGGTGAAGTACCGCAAGCTGCTCACCTCCTGGCCCAGGTTCAGCCGTCCCACCTGGCTCAGCCCCAGGCTGCACACTGGGATGAAGCCTGCGGCGTAGGGTGGGGCCACCGGTCAGGGCTCCCCCACAGAGACACACCCAAGTGCAACCAAGGCATCTGGACCCCCCTGCTCCACCCCACCTTTGAGCCCACAGAGAACCCACGTGTCCTGAGCGCCACCCCCATGACACCCCCAAAACACCCTGCTCGCTTCTAGGCCAGTGGGGAACGCAGGTATCCTATAGCCTCCCACCCCTTAACTTGAACCCAGTGGACTTCACTCCCCTCCCGTGCTGGAGAGACCCCAGGCATCCCGGCTCCCAGCCCCGCGCTCTCCGGCAGGAGCCCCGGTGTCCGGGCCGTGGCGCCTCACCATCCCCGATCTCGATGTCCTTGAAGGCAAGCTCGGAGCCCGAGTCACTGATGAGCATCTCGCCGTTGAGGGTGAACATGATGTGGTTCTCGGTGAGGTCAATCATGCAGCCCACCACGTCCCCCGACTGCCAGGCCCTCCCAAAGGGCTCGCTGCCCACGTGCCAGCGCTGGCCCTGGGGGCCGCAGAGCAGGGAGGGGTCAGCGGCCGGAGCAGGATGGGGAATGGGAGACGTGAGCCGCCGGATCTGGCCCCGCGCCCACCGCTCCCCACCCCGCGCTCACCCGGTGCCCGTTGAAGACGTAGGCAAGGTCGTCGGCGCCCAGCTCCACGTCGGGCCGCACATCTGGCCGGGCCCAGCCCACGCGCATCTCGCCCGTGGTCACAGCCTCGAACTCGAAGTACCACTTGCCAGCCCGCACCGCGTAGGCCTGCTCTGCCCGGAAGATGCGCACCCGCTCCGAGCGCGCTTTGGGCACCCCCTGGGCTGCTGCAGAGCGAGGGAGGGGCCGGGGCCGGGGCAGGGTCAGGGCGGCATCGGCCACCCCCACCCAGAACACCGCGCCCCCCCA
>NW_005842504.1:951982-956799 GCF_000455745.1 Alligator sinensis
CCCCGCCCCCCCCCAGCCAGACCACCGTGCCCCCCACCTCCACCCGCAGCCCTGCCTCCTCGCCCCAGTCCCGACCTCACCACCACCCCACATCTCTTCCCACCCCTGCCCACCCGCTTTGGGCCTGCCCTCCCCCTCCCCTCGCTCCTGGCAGGCTCACAGGTCTCCTGATCGGGGGGCTCAATGTTGTAGCCATAGCCGATGAGGGTGCGCACAGCCTCGCACAGGCTGTCCCGGTTGGTCTTCTTGGTGCGCTCGTCCAGCAGGTTGTAGGGCACCAGGCGCGGGTTGCGCTTGTTCTTGATGTCCTGGGGGCACCACGGCCGCAGGCACGGGTGCGGGGGGGGACGGGACAGGAGCCGTGGGTCAGAACAAGCCCCTGGGATGAGCTCACAGCGCCCGTGCGGAGGATCCCAGGGCAGTAACTGCTGTCCCCCCACAACCCTACGCCCACGAGGCAGTGATGGGAATACCCTAGAGAGAGACGACGACGACGGGCAAACCAGGGACAGGGACGGGAACAGGACCCCAGAGTCTGGGCTCCCAGCGCTGGGGGAAAACCCAAGGGTCCCGAGTCCAGGCTCAACCCCCCTCCCCGCGGCAGGCTCTCAGCGCCTCCCCGACACCCCCAGGCACCTGCACGATGCTGTAGGTCCAGCCCTGCTGCACGCGGTCCCTGGCCCACACGTTGTGGCCGTTCTCGGCCAGCTTGTCCACCAGCGTGTTCTGGGCCGGCGTCAGTTTGACGTGGTTGAGGTCCAGCGGGGCTGGCTTGTAGCCGTTGGACATCATGTACCTGCCAGGGGAGTTGGAGAGCATCGGGCGCAGCTCACCCCTTACCTGGGGCCCCCATCTCTGCCTCACACCCATTTTGTATTGACCGAGAGCCAGGAGGCTTCCAGTCCCTGCACCCAGGGGAGATGCTAAGATGACAAACCCCCCCAGACAAATATCACCAGTTGGGTCCCAGCATCCCAAAAGCCAGCGCTGCCTGAACTCAAGGCTGCAGTAGCCATGAGAGGGGGTATTTGCCCCCCCATCCTGCTGCGCCCTGCCGGCAATAGGTGACCAGGAACCATGGAGCCCTTCCCTCGCCCCCCCGCCAGAGACCTACGTCTTGGGCAGCTTGGTCTTCTTGAGGTTCTCCTCAGCCTTCTCGTCACCCATCCCCACGTGGCAGCCCAGGGCCAGAAGCGTCCTGTTGGGAAGGAGGACAGCGAGGAAACTTGAGCACACCCCCCCGCACGCCGGGCTAAAGACTCGCTGACGTGTTTCTCGCCAAAGGTTCAAGGGCAAGGCAGAAATCAATGACTTCTCCCAAGTCCAACAGCACACAATTGCATCCTGCTAAAGCCACTGGTACGCACCCAGAGACCAGCCCCGGGCTGCAGCCCTCCCCAGCTCCGCTGTGGATGTCCCCCCTCAAGCCCACAGACCGGAGAGGCCTCTTTGTTCTCTGCAGGCAACTTAATGCCCCCCCCAACCCTGCCTCCACCCTGGCCCCTGGGGTACAGACCACCCCTGCTTCTTCACAGCCCCCCCGCAAGGTTAACCCTGACATGCCAGGCTGCCCGCGCTCACTTCAGCGTCTCCCCCGACATCTGCAGGTTGTAGTTCCTCTCGGGCTCGGGCAGGCTGTGAAAGTCGAGCAGGCAGGGGTGCAGGCGCTTGTTATCGTCCCGGACCTGGGGCGAGGCGGGGAGGGGGAGAGGTCAGGGCCCCGCTGACGCCCCACACCTCACTCCCCCTCACTGCTCCTCCCATCAGGATAGCACCGGGGGCTCCAGCAAAGGCCAAGCAGCTCCAAACCCGGGTCGGTCAAACCTCAGGCTGAGCTTTAAGGGGCTGGGGCTCGGCCTCATCCAGCTGAAAAGCAGGAGCCTGTGGGTGGGTTGCGGGGGTCTTTGCTTCCAAATCGAAAGCCCCCTAGGGAAATTACACATGTACACTTGCACACGCACACGTATGTGTGCACTCAGGAGGGAGCTGGAGTGGCAAGTGCAAGTGCTGGGCAGGGGATGAGAGCAGGACCCAGGCCCTGGCAGGGTTTGTGGGGTGGGATCTCCCCTGGAGGGTATGTGGGGTGGGTTGGGGGGGATCTCCCTTGGCGGGTATGTGGGGTAGGTTGTGAGGGGATCTCCCCTGGCAGGTATGTGGGGTCAACTGGAGGGGGGGGGTCTCCTCTGGCCCCCTGATCGAGGTGAGGGTGGGGGGCACCAGGCACGCACCGGCCCATAGGTCCAGCCCTGCTCGATGCGAGTGAGCGCCCACAGCTCGTGGATGTTTTCCGCCAGCTTCTCCCGGATCCGCTCCAGGTGCGGGGGCAGCACGATCTGCAGCAGGGGGGGGACAACATGGGGGAGTCAGAGGAGCCAGCCCTGTTTCCAATACCACCCGGGACAGCTCAGCACCCCCCAGTGCCCTGAGGGCCCCCCTTGGACTCCGACGCCTGGGGGGAGGGGGAGGGAGTCGAGCATCCCCCCACCCCCCAAAAAAAACCCAGTGGGTCTGTCCCTCTAAAGCTTCCCCATCCAGGCAAGAGCAACTGGGAACCAGTCTGTCCCCCAAAGCCTTCCCCCCGCCCCAGGGTAGAACTGGGGGGGTGTGCATCCCTCAAAGCCTTCCCTTTTGACACAGGCAGGGGGGTCCATCCCTCAAAGCCCCCGTACCCCAGCAGCTGCAGCGTCTGTCCCCCAGAACCCTCCCCACCCCACCCCAGCCATGGAGGGGGGTCCCCATCCCTCCCAGCCCCTGCAGGCCAGGCAGGGCTGGGCTCCCCGGGGTACCTGGACGGTGTCGACGGGGCAGGGGGTGAAGGCAGTGTGGGACAGGGACTGGATGGGCCCCAGCAGGTTGCGGACGCCATCCAAGTCGTACTTGTACTCCTTGATGGGCTCCACCCGCATCCGCTCGCGGGGCAGCAGGGCCTCGTAGCAGGGCGCGTAGCCCGGTGGGGGCAGGAACTTGAAGTCGCCGTGGCGGCCCCCCAGAAGGAAGCGGACCCTGGGAGCCGGGGGAGGGAAGGGTGAGGAGGCAGGAGGGTGCTTGGGGCTGCTCATCTAGGTACCTCCGCGCACCCTGGAACCAAAATGCACCCGCCTCTGGGCTGGGGCACGGAGGCGGCTTGTACTGGGGCCTCTTTTGCCTGCACTCAGGGTGCAGCCACCCCCGGGACACAGCCATGAGGAGAAGTGCCACCGCCCCGAGCATTTGGGACGAGAAACGCAGGGAGGCATGCCGAAGCCCACTCTATCACCAGCAGACCCCAGACCAGTCCTGCCCGGTGCCCCCAGACTCACTTGATGCCAGCGGAGAAGCTGACGACAGGGAAGAAGAGCCCATCGAGGTTGAAGTTCTCGAACATGCCTTGCACGGGGAAGCCGTTGATGCGGAAGGAAATGCTGGGCACGCTCAAGTCCAGGCAGCAGCTCACCACGTCGTCTGCCGCCAGCGCGTGCTGGCTGGGCGAGGCCACGGAGCGGGCCACGCGGCCTGCGGGGAAGTGCGCGTTGTTGGGGGAGCCGTGAGCACCCCTCACCCCTAGCTGGGGTTGTCGCTCTATCCCCTGCTCCCCAAAGCAGTTCAGCGTGAATCGCTACGATCAGCACGCGAGAGAAGGCAGATGGCGAGGGACAGTTTCACGGGAGTGGAGATGGACGGGTGAGGGGTCGCACCCCAGGCTAATAAGGTGGTCATGAGGCACGACTCAGTTTCCCGGCTCCAGCCAAGAGGTCTTTATCTCGGAAAAATAGGCAGGAATACGGGCATTTGAACCCGAACGGTACAAAACTTCTGCACGCCGAAGTAGAAACGTGGGAGTCTGGAACTTGTCTCAAACTGGGAGGACGGCGTCCGAGGGCGCCGTGCAGTAACAAGGATGCCGGTGTACTACGTAAGAGCTGCCGTGGACTGGGTCAGACTCTAAAGCCATCCTGCCCAGTCTCCTGCGTCACACGGCGGCTGGAAGGGAGACTGAACTGGGTGCGAGCAGGGTTTTTCCTCCCTGTCCCGCTCTCCCTTGCAGCCTCCAGTACTTAAGGTCTGGCAAGTTCCAACTCAGGGGCCGTGCCCTCACTCCTGTGCTGTACGCAGCTGCTCTGGGTCACGCTGCGGGACCAATAACGTCCCGATAAACCAGCGTCTAGTTCATGGGAACTTGCTTTGGCTTCTCTTGCACTTCTCCGGATAAAACAAAAGCCTCCAGCGTCAGCCACGGCGTGAGCACGCGGGAGTGCACCCCCGCCGCGCCCGAGCCCCTACCTGACCAGAGGTGGAGGCCATCGAAGCCGAAGGAGTAGAGGTCGTCGCCAACGCCGTTGCCCCCCCAGCCTTCGCCGCCCCCCGGGTAGGGGCTGTAGCCCTCAGTCATGGCCCAGCCCACCCGCAGGTGGGTGGCCTGGGAGGTGACGAAGGGCTCCACGTAGTCCACGATGACCTCGTAGTACCACTTCTTGTACTGCGTTGAACCCTCGTGCGTGCCCAGAAAGATGTTGGGGCGCATACTGCCAGGGAGAGGGGGATCAGGGCTGGAGAGCATGACCCCCAGCCCCTTCTGCGCAACACAGAAGCAGGAAGCAATGCCCCCATCACCCCCACACGGGGGCTGCTTGATGGCGGCTGCTTCTGGGGTGGAGCAGCTGCTTCTCCAAGGACCTCTCGTAGGGTGCTGGGATGCAGCTACCTCTGGGGTGGGGCACGGTGGCTGTTTATCCCAGGGCCTCTACTGCCTGGGCACCAGGTGCAGCCACCTCTGGGTGCACCACGAGGCCCTTCAGCTGTGGGACAAGTGCCCCCTACCCCAGCATTTGGGACAGGAA
>NW_005842504.1:956809-959138 GCF_000455745.1 Alligator sinensis
CGAAGCCCACTGACACGGTGTTGGTGGGGGGGGCCCAACCCCAAGCTGGGCTCATCTGGTGGGGGGAGCTCCAAAGTGCTCAAAACAGACCCCAGCACCACCCTGAGGTCAGTGCTGACCCCTCCCCATCCCCCCCGGAGGGCCACGGTCAGGCAAACGCCCCCTGCTCGGGGGTCCCTGTCCCCTCCCCGCCCACCTGGTGACGTAGTTGATGAGGCTGGTTTGCAGCAGCAGGTCGCGGCGTGGGAGCAGGTTCCCAGAGATGAGGTTCTGGTTGGAGCGCACGGCCACCCCGTTGCACACGCACAGGGAGCACAGCACGTCCAGCACCTGCCAAAGGAGGAGAGGGTCAGGGCTGTGCCATCTCCCTGGGGCCCGTCCCGCCAACCCCAGCACCCTGGCGGCGAGGTAGAGCAGCCTAGAGGTGGGTCTGGGAGCTGCCCGCCCCCGCCACGCACCTTGTGGTTGCGGCCGTGCTTGTCCAGCAGGGAGATGATGGACTTGATGTGGTTCTCCTGGATGATGTTGAGCACCTCGGGGCTCTCAATGAGGACGCAGTACAGTACCTCCAGGATGCCTGGGGACAGGGGAGGCAGGGTCACAGGTGCAAGGCTGGGCTGGAGTCTGAGCATGCAGGGGGCATGGGCTGCACCAGGCTGATGTGTGTGTGTGTGTGTGTGTGTGTGTGTGGGTGTGTGGGTGGGTGTGTGGGTGGGTGGGGGATTATGGCATGGTTTTCCCCAGGGAGCTGCCCACGTGCAAGACACAGATCCTTGTATGACCCAGCACACGCATGCATGGAATCGCAGCATGACTTGTCATGTGTGACGGGGTCCTTGTACAAGTTGGCACACGTGTGCATGGGATCATGGCATGCCTCTCCCCAGACAACTCCCCACGTGCACAGAAAGATCTTCACATGAGCTGGCACACATGCGTGTGAGATCACCCCGTGCCACATCTTTCCCTGGGCGGCCACCCACATGTATGGCATGGTTCCTTGTGGGAGCCGGCACACATGTATGGGATCATGGCACGTTTCTCCCCGTGCACCCGCCCGTGTGCACAGCGCAGCTATTTGTATGAGCCGGCACCCACATGCATGGAGTCAGGGCACATCTTGCCCCACCCGTGCACATGGGTCCCTACATGAGCCAGCACAGGATCACTCCTCACCTCTCCCCAGGGAGCTCTCCACGTGCATAGACTAGGTCATCACGTGTGCCAACACGTGTGTGTCAGATCACACCACCCCTCTTCTCAGGCAGCTGCCCGCATGCCTGACACAGCTCCTCGTGAGCTAGCACGCATGTGCATGAGATCACATGCACGCTCATCTTTCCCTAGGCAGCCGCCAGCGTACACGTGGGTCCTTGTAAGAGCCAGGGATGTACAGACGGGCACCCCCACCATGGGGAGATCCTGGCACTGCCCCTTCCCTCCTGCCTGTGCCCCCCACTCACCCGAGGAGGCCTCCAGGCGGTCCAGCTTGCTGACCACCCAGTCCAGGTTGTTGGAGAAGAGGGCGCAGTTGGAGCGGTTTCCCCGGATCAGCGAGGCTGGGGGAGGAAGGGGGCCAGTGAAAAGCCGTGCAGCCCCGATCCCAGCACCACCCGCAGACTGGGAGCTGGTGGGACCCCGGTGCTCTCAGGGACTCGGCCCCAGAGCTATGGGGCTTCCCCCTTGCACCAGACCCCACGCACCCAGCAGCTCGTAGAGCAGGTTGACGATGGTCTTCCAGGACTCGGCCGCCTCCTCGCCCGCGAACTCGGCGAAGTGGGCAGCCGTGCTGTACACGTTCAGGCGGTCGATGCAGTTCAGCACGACCGTGATCATTCCCTGCGGGGGCAGGAGGTCAAAGTCAGTGGGGATTGCAGCCGGCACTGCACAGATGGGGAGCTCCCCTCTGCTGACAGTGCCCCGCACCAAGATGCGACTGCTTCTGGGGTGGGACATGGCAGCTGCTAATACACAGGTGCCCTCGGTGCAGAGGTGCAGCCAGCTCTGGGGTGGGACATGACAGCTGCTGACACCCCCCCCCGGCCCTGCCAGCCCCCACCTCCTCCTGGAAGAGGTTCTGGCGGCTCCGGAGCGAGCGCAGCTTGCTCTGCTTCTCCTCGTGCTGCAGCTGCTCCTCCGGGTGCTGGAAGTAGGTGATCAGGTCCTGCAGGCTCAGGATCATGCCAGCGATGGGCAGCGGCACGCTCGTCCCGGGGCCTCGGCCCTTCCCGCTCAGGCTGTCCAGGTCCCTGCACCGCGCGCAACCGGGGCGAGTCAGCAAGGGCTGGGGGGGGAAGGACACCCCACCTGCCCCCCCACCTCCCTAGAC
>NW_005842504.1:960085-962259 GCF_000455745.1 Alligator sinensis
CCAAACCTCCTTCACCCCCCCCCACGGCACCTTCCTCTTGAGCAGCCCCATGCGCAGGGCCTTGGCGTCGGCGGCGGCGTAGGTGAGCCAGAGCCCGCTGGCCACGTGCTGCACGAAGCACATGGACTCCCCGTATTTGATCTCGGGGGCCCCCATGCCCTCCACGTCCCGCTTGGGGGCCACGTCCAGCTTTTCCTGGGTTGGGGGGGGAAGAGGGTTGGGTATAGGGGAGGTGCACAGCTCCTCCTGCTTCCTCCCCAGAGCAGCATCCCCTGCTGGACCCCCCTATCCTGCCCCCTGCCTCCCCAGCCCAGCACCCCCTGCTGCCCCCCGCCCACCTTGGAGGCGCTGACGCAGAAGGCTGAAGCCTTGGTGTTGGCCTTCTGGGCATCCAGCACCACCAGCCCCTTGTCCTCGGCCAGCGCCAGGTACCGGCCCGTGGTGACGTGTCGCACCCGGAAGGGTTGCCCCCACTTCATGTGGCTCCCGCTCCAGCTGCGGGGGAGCAGGATCAGGCCCCCACATCCCAGGAACCTTCCCCCTCCCCCCGCTGCATGCTGCACCCCCACCCAACCCAAGCTGGATTCGAACCTGCCTCTCCCTGGGGCAGGAGACAGGAGGCAGCCCCCCCCACCGCTGCCCCAGGAGGGGTGGGGGGCACTCACCTGATGCGTAGGGGCTCCAGCCGCCAGAGGGAGCGGGCATGGGTGCACACGGGCCCCCCCTCGTAGTTCACTGTGCTGCAGCAGGAGGAGGCACCCCGAGATCAGAGACCGCCCCCCCTCCAAGAACCCAGGTGTCCGGAGCCCGGGTTCGAGCCCTGCTGGGGTCTGGGCACTCAGGGTAGCCCCCCAACCCGGTCCCCCCCCACGCCAGACTCACCTGAGCTGGTCGTCGCCGGGGTCGGAGGAGATGGTCAGACACTCGTCCATGTGCCCGTGGAAGAGCCGCATGACGTGGCCGCCTGTCACGTAGCCTGGCCGGGGCAGACACACCGGGGTCACAGGCGTCCGGGCTCCCAGCCCCATCCTGCTCCCGCCCCAGCTCCCCTCCCAGGGCCAGGGAAAGGACCCGGGCGGCCGGCGCCGGGGTGGGGGTCGGGGGGCACGGACCTTCCTCGCAGCCAGAGCAGATGGGGTTCATGTTCCAGAGCGTCTGCATGAAGGAGGCGTCCGCCTGCAGCTCCCCGCTGGCCGTGGACAGGTGCTGGGGGGGTGGGGGGGCAGGCGTGAGGGGGCCAGGTGTGGACCCAGGAGTCCGGGCCCCAGGGCAGGTGGGACGTGGCATCTGTTCCCCCCACCACTCCCAGAGCAGGAAGGAGGCTCCGAGGGATACGTGCACATGCATGTGCACGCACATGCAGCCCAGCATGGCCTGCCCCCTCCCCACACGCGTGTGTGCACCAGCAGAGCCCATACCTGTATGCACACATAGGCACAGATGCACGACCTGCTTGCTCCCTGCACACACGTGTGCCCATGCTAGCAAACACGCGTCCATGTGAGCCCACAGAGGGGCTCTTTTGCTGTGTGCACGCATATAGGCGCCAGCAGAGCTCCCTGCCTGCACACGCACATGGATGCACGCGCCAGCATGGCCTGCCAGCTCCCAGCATGTGTGCACATGTGTGCCCCTGCATGTATGTGTCTATGCGTGCACATGCAGCACCCACCCCTTCCCCCCTGCGCTCACATGTGCACACCCCTCTCCCTAGCTTGGTCCCACCTCCCCCGGAGGCAAGCGTGCCTGTGCACACACGTACATGCACATGTGTACTCTAGCACAGCCTGCCCGCCTACTTCCCTGCATGTACACACCTCCTCTGCACACATGTGCACACACATGCCCGCACACACTTGCACACGCTCTCACCAGGTAGCGCTCGGAGGAGACGCTGACCAGGATCAGGTCGTCGCCCACTCGCACCTTCTCACCCTCCGAGCGCTGCTTGGAGGCCGGGTGGATGGTCCACCAGCACGCCTCGCCTGGGGGGCACCGGGGCTGTGACCAGGGGGGCAGCCCCCAGCCCTGGGCCTGGAGACCCCCACCTGCCCCACGCCAGGCTCCAGGGACACCCCCCACCCCAGGGCTCATAGGCTCTCCCCACCCTAGGCCTTAGAGTCCCCTCTCATCCCCCCAAACCCAAGGCTCACAGACTCCCCCCCAGGTCCTGG
>NW_005842504.1:962881-965405 GCF_000455745.1 Alligator sinensis
ACCCCTGTCCAGCCCCCGGGCAGCCCCCCCCCCCCCACCACCACCACCACCGCACACTGCCAGGGCCCAACCCGGTGTCCTGCGGGCTGAGACCTGCCCAGCTCGTGGCACGGGCGAGCTGAGCTGCCTCAGAGCCGGCCACATGGCAGGCTTATCCCCCCCCACCCCCCGTCCCCGCACACGCACAGACACGCATATGAGCTCCGGGTCCTGTCCCCGTCGCTGCTGCTGCTCGGTGTGGGTCGCGTGGAGCAAGGCGTGATCGTTATAACACGGGATGTGCCATGTGACAATTGCAGGGGGCTCAGAGAGCCTTGAACGGCCCACGCAATGCACACGTGATCCTTATAACGCAGGATGTGTCACGCGATGATTGCACAGGGCTCCCAAGGCCGCAGAGCCTCCAACGGCCCGAGCAACAGCACATGTGACCGTTATAACATAGGAGGTGTCATGTGACGATTGCATGGGTCTCCCATGACCATGCAGCACACATGACTGTTATAACATAGGATTCGTCATGTGACAATTGCATGGGTCTCCCATGACCACAGAGCCTTAAACAGCCTGGGGCTACAGCACATGTGATCGTTATAACATAGTATTTATCATATGAATACTGCATGGGGCTCCCATGACCAAAGAACCTTAAACAGCTCGTGCAACAAGCACACATGACTGTTATAACACAGGATGTGTCATGTGATGATTGCATGGGTCTCCCATGACCACAGATCCTTAAGCAGCCTGGGCAACTGCACACACGATCGTTATAACATGGGATGTGCTGCATGATGACTGCATGGGGCTTCCATACCCATAGAGCCTTAAAAGGCCCAGACAACAGCACATGTAGCATGGGCTATGTTATCTGATGATTGCACTGGTCTCCCATGACCACAGAGCCTCAAACATCCCAGGCAACAGCACATATGATCATTATAACATAGGATGTGCCATGTGATGATTGCACCGGGCTCCCATGGCCACTGGACCTTGTGTGGCCTAAACCATATAGCACGTGTGGTCATTATGACACGGGATGTCATGGGACAATGACACGAGAGTCCCGTGGCTGTCCAGGCAACGCAGCACGCGTGGTTAGGATGATATCGGATGCGGCACGTGACGATCGCACGGGGCTCCCATGGCCACCAGGTCTCACGTAGCCTGGTCCATGCAGCACGCGTACCTGTTATAACACGGGCTGTGTCGCACGACAGGCAAACGGGGCGCATCACCTATGGGAGCTCTGCTACACGGCCGGCCGTGGGGGGGAACCGCTCGGATGGGCTGCTCTGCCACGTATGACCAAGATGGCATGGGCATCGCTGCATGAGTGCCCTCCAGGGCTCACCATGTCACGGTCCATACTGCCCCATACAAGCCCTGCTCCTGATCACAGCCACAGGGCAGGCTGCCTGCTACAGGCCACGTATGACCAGGGTGACACGGGCAAAGGCATGATGCTGCAGGCAATATCCCAGGCTCCCAGCGGCACGGTCCGTATTGCCTCGCACGAGCTCAGCCCCCAGGGACACGGGTCGTGTCCTGTGGGCCGCAGCATGGGCTGCATGGCCACGTATGACCAGGACGATATGGGCAGGGGCCATACCCTGCGCCCCCCTGGCACAGGCTGCAGACCCGCCTGGGGGTGGCGGACCAGCTGGGGGTGGCTTCTCCAAGCCCCCTCAGGTCTAGCAGGCCTGGGGGGACCCCATGGGCTAAGCAGAGCCCCCAGATCCAGCGATGCCCCCACGCAGGGGAGCGGGAACACTGCAAGCAAGGTCTGTGCGTATCAACGGACCATGCAGAGAAGGAAGAGGCGGGATCTGGGATCGAGGATCAGGGGTCAAGGATCTGAGATGAAGGATCTGGGATACTAAGTGAAGGAGCAGGTAGCTGGGATAAAGGATCAAGGATCCGGGGTGTGAGGTGCAAGATGAAGGATCAGGGATCAAGGATCTGGAATATGAGGTAATGGATCAGGGATCTGGAATAAAGGATGAAGGATCTGGAATGAAAGATCTGGGATCTTCATCCCAAGATGAAGGATCTGGGATAACAGATCTGAGATGAAGGATCAGGGATCAAGGATCTGGAACCTGAGATGAAAGATCTGGGATCCAGGGTGAAGGACCGGGGATCTGAGATGAGGGACCGGGGATCTGGGATCCGGGGTGAAGGATTGGGAATCAAGGATCGGGGACCTGAGACGAAGGATCTGGGCTCACAGCACACCCGGCTAGTAGGGAGGAGGAGGAGGAAGACAAGGGTGAGGAGCTAGGAGGCAGGCAGGCAGGGGGGGGTTTCCACCTTCTTGGAGGGGGGAGCTCCCAGGGATCCCCTGCTGACCCCATCAGCAGACCCTGCCCCCCCATTGCCGGGGGGAGGAGGGGGTGAGACAGCCAGGCTCGGCCCCAGGATGCAGCCACCTCTGGGGTGGAGCATGGGGAGAGCTGGGTATAACGGGGTCCCCTGGCTGGAAGCAGCAGGAAATGGGGCTCCTGTGAGTGGGGAGGGG
>NW_005842504.1:965956-966455 GCF_000455745.1 Alligator sinensis
CCTCACCTGCAACTGGGGGCGGAGCCAGGGCAGGCTCTCACCTGGCCACCGGGGGTGGGACAAGAGGTGGGACCTCACCTGTCCATTGGGGTGTGGCCAGGTTGGGGGCGGGGCCCACCTCAGCTTTGGGGGTGTGGCCAGGTTGGGGCAGGCCCTCCTCTGAGCTCTGGGGGGGTGGCCTCCCTGGCCATTAGGGCATGTGGCCAGGCCAGGAGGCGGGGCCTCACTTGGGTATTAGGCTGTGACCCAGTTGGGGGCGGGGCCTCACCTGGGTATTTAGGACATGGCCTCCCCTGGCCATTAGGGGGTGTGGCCAGGCCAGGAGGCAGGGCCTCACCTGGGCATGGCTAAGGCAGGGGGCGGGGCCAGGCTCACCTGGGCATTAGAGGTGGGCTCCAGGGAGCAGAGGCGGTTCCCGAATCCCTCGGCCGCCAGGCAGAGCTTGAGCTGCTCCTTAAGCACCGTGGTCGTGCACTGCAGCACCACCTCGTCCTCCTGT
>NW_005842504.1:967551-968019 GCF_000455745.1 Alligator sinensis
CCCCCCCCCATTCTCTGAGCTGGCAATAGGGCCCAGGCGTCCGGGTACCCAGACCCGAGGCCTCTCCACCCCCCAGACGCGGGGGGCTGTGAGCCTCATGTGACCGGAGACACGTGTGTCCGGGCAGCCCCGGGTTCGAGGCCCAGACGCAGAGGATCCAGGAGTCCTGGCCCTCAGCTGCCCCTAGGAGGGCAGTGGGGGCCTGCGTCCCGCTACGGCCCTGGGAACAGGGTCCAGGCCAAGCCCCCCCGAACTCCACTGCCCACTGCGCTGTGCCCCCTCTGTTCACTGCCCCCACCCTCGCACTGCGCCCCTGGCCCTGCGTCTCAGCCAGGCCGGCTCGCTCCTACGGGGCGCCCGGGATCCACCTCGCTGCGCCCCGCAGTGCTCCTGACACCGCACCCCAGCCGGGCCCGCTGCCCCGCACTGCATCCTTCGAGCCCCGCAGCACTGCGCCTCCTCCCGCCC
>NW_005842504.1:968856-971804 GCF_000455745.1 Alligator sinensis
CGGAGGAGCCCCGCCTGCCGGGCACTGCCCGCGGGCACACCACGGCAGGGGCTAGGGCGGGGCAGCCGGGCTCACGACCACCCTCGGCACACACACACCCCTGCACGTGTGTGTGTGTGTGTAGACATGCACACACAGGGCCTGTGTTGGAACACACGTGCATCTTCACAGAAGCCAGGTGTGAAGGGAGTCGCACCCAGCCCGAGCCCCTGCTCCAAGCGCGACCAGCCCCGGCTGCAGCATCCCCGCCAGGGCTGGAGACGGCACCGCCGCCCCGGGCCTCTTCCAGCGCTGCCCCACGCTCCTGCAGGAAAAGGTTTTCCTGAGATCCAGCCTCAACTCCCCTTGCTGCAGCCTGAGCCCATTGCTCCTCGTCCTGTCGTCTGCCCCCACTGGGAACAGCCCAGCTCCATCCTCTTTGCAGCCCCCCTGCAGGGAGCTGAAGGCTGCTTGTTATTCAATCCCCCTCCGTCTTCTCTTCTCCACACTAAATCAGCCCATTTCCCTCAGTCTCTTCCCCAGCCCCAGTGCCATTTGCATTGCCCTCCGCTGGACTCTCTCCAATGTGTCCGCATCCTTTCTGCAGCGGGGGGCCCACAGCTGGACACGGGACTCCAGATGTGGCCTCCCCCATGCAGAATAGAGGGGAAGAATCACTGCCCTGGAGCAGCTGGCAGCACTCCTGCCAACGCAGCCCAGGGCACCGGTAGCCTTCCTCACCCCCAGGGCACACGGCTGGCTCCTGTCCAGCTTACTGCCCCGTCACCCCCAGGTCCTTCTCTGCAGAGCTGCTGCCCAGCCTGTCCCTGTGCAATGCATGCATGCACACACATGCACAACAGTGACCCCTGCACCCAGACATGCACATGTACATACACCCGACACCTGATAACAGCACTGACCCACCTGAACACACGCATACTGCACGTGGCAGTACTGCCACCCCCCACCCTGCCCCCACACACCCTCTCTGCACCTGATAACAGTAGTCACACACACCCTCCACACCCATCCACCCCTGCACTAGGCCACAATAGTGACCTTTGCACGCACGCACGAACAGGCTGCGGCATCACACCCAGGCTGCTCAGGGCCACCAAGCACCCAGCCAAGGGCCTAGTGCACGACAGGAGGGCACCAGGCCTGGCCCCCTCCCCACACAGCCCCCACCCAAGGGCAGGTGCTAGAAGCCCCCCACTCCCCCCCAACCCAATGGCTCCTCCTTGCAGGGGCATGATCCTGCAAGGACCCCCACCCTCCTTGGCCAGGATCATGCCCCTCTCCCCAGGGGAGGGGGCACAGATCCAAGACTGCAGGGGTAGAGCTGGGGCACAGGCAAGGAAGGAGTTAAAAGCAACTTTTGGGGTGGAAACCCCAGAGTTTATTAGCACCACTGGACACATCAAGCTAAAACTCAAGGGAACTGCATCCCGCCCCCACCGCCGGTCACACTGGGAACGTACAGGACCCCTGCATTGTCACAGGCACAGACCCCCACAGGCCTGTCCAGCTGGGGGGGGCCCAGGGCTTGCGACCCCGGCGCCAGGCCAGGAGGCGCCCACAGGCCCGGAGGACCCCCCGCACACAGCGGGGCCTGGCCCCGGCCCCCTGGGGCCACTCATGGCTGCGGGAGCGCCGGCCGCGCCAGGAGCTGCACAGGCATGGGCCCACCTCAGGCACCCGGGTCGGGGAGGGGAGAGTGGGGGCCACGGGGCGCCTCGAGTCCTCTGGCCAGCTCAGGGAGCGCCGCAGCCGCCGGTGCAGGGGGGGCGGCCCGGTCTTCGGGTAGGAGGTCTCCACTCGGCCCTGCAATAGACACCCCCCCCGTCAGCCAGGCCTGGCACGCAGCTGCGCCCCGCTCTGGGTTGGGACATGGGGTGGTGTCGTACCATAGCGGGGGCACAGGGCTTCGGCCACCATCCTCTTCATCTGGCTCCAGCTGCTGGGCTCCGGGACCCAGGTGTCCCAAGGAGCAATGGGCGCAGGCTGCAGCAAGGAAAGTTGAGGTTGGATATTAGGAAGACTATCATCACTGGCAGGGAGCTGGGGGTTGGAAATGGGGTCAGGGCCAGCTCTGGGGCTGGTGCCTGCCCCTTTAAAGCTGCACCAAGACACACCTGGGTTCCACCCACCCACCCTGCCCCACCACATGTCATAGCCCCTTCACAACAGCCAGGGGGAGTCTCCTCTCATTCACCTGCTGCATCCCGTTGGGGGGCTCCTGCCCGGGGTCCCAGCCCAGACTCCTGGGTTCTGGCGCCGGCTCTGGGGAGGAAGCAGGGTCCGGCTTAGTCTGAGGGGGTCCATCCCCAAATAGGAACCACCCCCTCCTGGCCCATACCTGCCCCCAGGGGCTCCTCGAAGGGGTCTCCAGCCTCCTGCAGGGGGGAGAAGCTGATGGGTTTTGCAACCGCCCAGCCCCCTCCCACACCCCAGAGGGTACCTACCGCTTCCCACAGCCGGGGGGTGCCCCCCATGCCTTCCTCTTGGGGGGCAGCGCCGGAGCAGGGCCACCTGGGGGGGAGAGCAGGGCCAGGTTTCAGGTGCACCCCAAAAAGCGCCCCCCCCCAGCCAGGGGCAGCCCGGCACCCCATGCAAGAGGCATAGGAGGGGGCTGGGGGGGCTCCCCAGATGCCGGGGCTCTCCCCCCAGCTCAGGATGGAAGTGGGGGGTTGTTCCCAGCTCCAGGAGGGCAGTGGGGTTCAATAGTGAGTGCAGGGGGGCTCCGGTTCAACACTCCCCTCACCGCCGCAGCGAGGCCTTGGGGTCGTCTCCGCCACCTCTGCATCGCCGAGCTCTGGGGCCAGGAGTTCGTCCAGGAGGGCCTGGGGGACGCAGCCTGGAGGAGGAGGGGGTGTCAGAGCCTGCATCGCCGAGCTCTGGGGCCAGGAGTTCGTCCAGGAGGGCCTGGGGGACGCAGCCTGGAGGAGGAGGGGGTGTCAGAGCCT
>NW_005842504.1:972491-974270 GCF_000455745.1 Alligator sinensis
GCCTCCACGGGCCTCCACTGGGAACCTGTGGGGGGGCAGCCACCGGGGGGCGCTAGTGCAGCCCCGCCCCCCCGGGGTATGCCTGAGTCTGCAGGCAGCCTGCAACCATGCTCCCAGAGGGCGGAGCCACAGCAGAAGGAGGAGCTGCCAGAAGGGGGCAGGGCCAGACATCCCCCCCATCCCCAGGGGTCCATCCAGGAGCGCCCCCCACTCACCGAGGCAGGTCCAGGGTGTCCGAGGCGGCACTAGGCTCCTGGGAGAGGAGGGCGGCGAGCAGGAAAGGGAACCCAGGGCTCGTCCTGCTGTAGCCACGAGGCCCCACTCCCCTCCTGGAGCCGTAGGAGCTGCCAGAAGGGGGCAGGGCCAGACATCCCCCCCATCCCCAGGGGTCCATCCAGGAGCGCCCCCCACTCACCGAGGCAGGTCCAGGGTGTCCGAGGCGGCACTAGGCTCCTGGGAGAGGAGGGCGGCGAGCAGGAAAGGGAACCCAGGGCTCGTCCTGCTGTAGCCACGAGGCCCCACTCCCCTCCTGGAGCCGTGGGACAAGGGCGTCCTGCCCGCCCCCTGCCCCCATGATAACCACTGAGCCCCGCTCCCTTCCTAGAGCTGGGACCCGGGTGTCCACCCCCCACCCCCGCTCACCCAGCCGGACGTTGTAGCTGCTCTGGGCAGGGACAGGCTGGGAAGAGATGGGGGGCTCAGGTTGGGGGAGCCCCACCCCCCCAGCTCAGCCCCAGCCTAGTCCCCCAGGGCTGCCCCAGACTCAGCTGCAAGGTGCAACCCCCGCCCCGCAACACGGTCCCAGGGAACCAGGGGTCCTGGAGACACCCACGGCCACAAAACCCAGGGGTCCGGGGCACACCCAGACACCCCCCCACAGCCGCACAACTCAGGCATCTGACACACATGTGCGCGCACACACACACCCAGAGAACCCAGACATCTAGGACACCGCCCACCCCCCGCAAGCATCCGGGACTCATGCGTGCATGCACGTTCACACACATACGCACCCCAGGCATCTGGGTCTCGCACGCAAACTCACACAGAGCATGTCCCAACAGCTGGGGTGGGGGCAGGAGGGGAACGCACACACCCCCTGCTCTATTTATCTGCTCCAGGGCACTGGGGCAGGTGGAAGGATGCAGCTGCTAATTGCCCCTGCTAATTGCCCTGCCCCAATTAGCTCCAACTGAAGGCAGTGTTTGCAGCCCATGCCTGAGGGTACTGTGTGTGTGGGGGGGAGGGCACACAGAACCCAGGTGTCCGGGGTACACACACACACACACGTGCACTTCCCCCTGCAGAACAAGGGGTGTGTGCAAGTGCCTGGCACCTGGGACCGGACCCCTCAGCAGTGCCCGTCTTGTCCCCCCCACCGAGTGTTCAGCTGCACCCGGGGGTCCCCAGGACTTCAGCAACCCCCCACCCCCGTGCTGAGCAGAGCTGGGGCAGGGCGAGGAA
Source organism: Alligator sinensis (assembly GCF_000455745.1). Classification (NCBI taxonomy): domain Eukaryota; kingdom Metazoa; phylum Chordata; order Crocodylia; family Alligatoridae; genus Alligator; species Alligator sinensis. The sequence goes on from NW_005842504.1 coordinate 973,956, forward strand.
CCAGCCCAGGGGCCTTGGCCTGGAGCAGGCGCCCCCGCCTCCCCCACCCCCATCCATCCCGCTGTCCTGCCCCTCGTCCCACCTGTCCAACCCCACCATCCCCCATGCATCCCTCCCTCCCTGCACTGGGGCCTGGGCTTTGCTGGGGGTGACTGCGGGGGTCCCATGTCCCACCCCCGGCAGCCCCACAGGGTCTCAGGCCGTGCGGCCTGCGACGCTCCCCGTTCCCATCGCACCTGCTGGAGAAGGGTCCCACTGGCAGCATCCTGGGGTGCAGCCCCTGCAGCCTAGTGGTTAGAGCTGGGGGGGAGCATC
>NW_005842504.1:975150-975569 GCF_000455745.1 Alligator sinensis
CGGGCGCAGGGAGGGGGATCTGAACCTCCCCCTGAGCTCCCAAACACCTGCGTCCTGCCCCAGACACCTGGCTTCCTTCCTGCCTCTGGACGGGGGCAGGGTGGTCTCGTGGGGGGCAGGGTTGGGGTCCCGGACACTGGGATCGTTCTCCGGAGGCTGTAGGGTGCCGGACGCCTGGGTCCCATCCCCGGAGGCAGTGGGGCCTGGGGGGTGCCGGACACCTCGGTTGTCTCCCCAGGGCCTGGGGGGGCAGAGCCGTGTCAGGGCCGGGGTCCCGGACACCTGGGGGCAGCGGGGGACAGGACGGGGCAGGGCTGGGGTCCCGGACGCCTGGGTCCCATCCCTGCTGGCTGGGAGGCCCGGTGGCCGAAGCGGTTGGGCAACGGGGCCGGGGAAGGGGAAGTGGCCTCCACGGGCTG
>NW_005842504.1:977189-981424 GCF_000455745.1 Alligator sinensis
CCCCCACATATCCCCACCTCCTGGGATTCCCTAGGACCCCCTACCCCCACCCCCCCAGGCCATGGGGCAGCTCTGACCCCCCGTGCCCCCCCAGCCCCGGGACTGCCGGTGCTACGTGCTGCAGGGGTCGGTGCGGGGGGCCCCGGCGCTGGAGCGTGCGGTCGCCCTGTGCAACAGCGTGTCGCAGTGGGTGCAGGTGATGGTGCTGAGCCGGCCCACGGCCCCCCAGCGTGCACGCGTGCTCGCCCAGTTCATCCGTGTTGCACAGGTACCTGGAGGGGGGCACAGGTGGAAGCACGCGTGCGTACACGGGGGGTGGTTTGCACACACGAGTACAGGAAGGGGGGGCCTAGGAAGCGCACACGCGTGGGTGGCCACAGAGGTGTGTGTATGGGTGTGTTTGTACAGAAGAACGTGCATGTACATGGGTGTATAAGGCTGTGTTTGCATGCACATGGACACGTGCCCTGGACACCCTGCACACGTGAGTAACACAGAGGTGCATGCGCATGTACATGGGTGTGTAAGGGTATGTTTGCACATGCATGAGCACATTCACTTTTTGTGCCTGGCACGTGCGAGTGTTCCGAGGTGCATGCATCTACGCAGGTGTGTAAGGATGTGTTTGCACATGTATGGGCACATAAGCATGTGCCCCCCAGCCCAGGCATCTTGCACACGAGTGTTCATAGAAGTATATGTTTGGGCATGCATTTGTGTATGTGTGCGCATACATGTGTGCATGTGTTGGCACGTGCTTGTGTGTGCCTCCCCAGAGGAGCTAACATGCCCCAGGGAGCGTGAACTTGTGTGTGTCAGTAGAGACACACGCATGTGCGTGTGCATGGGAGGGCCTTTACCCTCATGCAAGCACACGAGCGTGTGCGCTCTGGAGTGCCTGCACACATGCATGTCTGCAGAGGTGTGCAAGGGAGTGTGCCCCTGTGCGTGCATGTACCGGTGCTTGCACACGTGCATGTGTGTGCGTGCCCATGGCGGGGAGGTGAGGTCGCGCTGGCATGCCCGGGGGCCCAGGAGGGATAACAACCTACTGCAGCCCCCAGCTAGGGGGAGCTCCTATGGGCAGGGGGGAGGGGGGGGGGCAGTGCCCTGGCGACCTCTGACCCCAACCCCTTGCCCCCAGAGTCTGCGGCAGCTGCAGAGCTTCAACACGCTCATGGCGGTGGTGGGAGGCCTGTGCCACAGCGCCATCGCCCGCCTCAAGGACACGCATGCCCTGCTGCCCCCCGATGGTGCCAAGGTACCCCTCTGCTCCCAGAATCCTTTGCAAAGGGGATGGGGGGGCAGGGGACTGAGCTGTCCCCAAAGCCCTCTGCCCACCCACACTCCCAGAATCCCTTGCAAGGAGCCTGGGTGCCCCCACCAGCCATGCCTTCACTTACAAATACCCCTGTCCCCTCCAGGCTCCCAGAACCCTTTGCAAAGGGGTTGGAGGAGGAAGGGCTCCCCCTCCCCCCACCCTGCACAACTCCCTGAGACACCCCCACACTCCCAGAATCCTTTGTAAAGGGGTGGGGGGGGGTACTCCCCACCCCCATTGGCCCCTGTGCCCCCACATTCCCAGAATCCTTTGCAAAAGGGTGGGGGGTGGGTAGGGGCTGCCCCCCCCAAAGGCTACTGCACCCCCACACTCCCAGAATCCTTTGCAGAGGGGGTTGGGGGCAGGGGCAGGGCTCTCCCCACGCTCCCAGAGTCCTTTGTAAAGAGGTGGAGGGTGGGCACTGCACCCCCACATTCCCAGAATCCTTTGCAAATGGGTTGGGGGTGGGTATGGGTTCTCCCTGCCTCCACAGGCCCCTTCACCCCCACGGTCCCAGAATCCTTTGCAATGGGTGTTGGGGGGCGAGGGCTCCCCCACACTCCCAGAATCCTTTGCAAGGGATGAGAGTGGGGTGGGCAACCTCCCTGCCATGCCACCCTCACCCCCCCACCCCCGGTGGGCACAGGCGCTGGCAGAGCTGACGGAGCTGGTGTCGTCGGGCTGCAACTTCGGGCCGTACCGCCGGGCGTACGGCGCGTGCCACGGGTTCCGCCTGCCCATCGTGGGCATCCTGCTCAAGGACCTGGTGGCGCTGCACGAGGCGCTGCCCGGGCGCCTGCCCGACGGGCGCCTGCCCCTGGCCAAGCTGCACGGGCTCTACCAGCAGGCGCTGGAGCTGCGGGCTCTGCAGCAGGCCGTGCCGCCCTTCGAGGCTAACAAGGACCTCGTGCACCTGCTCACGGTCAGCCCGGCGCGTGTGCGAGCCTATGAAAAGGAGGGGGGCGGGTGCATGAGATGCCAGGTGTGCGAGAGGACGGGGCTGGGTATGCAAGACATGCAAGATGTGCAAGAGAATGGGCAAGGGAACACACCCATTGTGTGTGCAAGGGGTTCGGTGTGCAGGGCTTGCAAGAGGACAGGGCTGGGTGTGCAGGAAGGCAAGCATGCAAGGGGGTGTACCAGGTGTGCAAGAGGATCTGCTGGGCGTGCAAAGGGGTGTGGGTGTGCAAGGCATGTAAGAGGACAGGATGGATGTGCAAGGGCAGCCCTATGAGGTGGAGGCTGGGTGCACAAGAAGGCAAGCATGCATGAGATCAGGGACTGGGCGTGCAAAAGGATAGATCTGCAAGGTGTGTAAGAGGGCAGGTGTGGAAGGTGGCAGGTGTGCGAGGCATGCAAAACGACAGAGGCCGGGCATGCAACAGGGCGGGTTTGCAGAAGGCATGCCAGGGCTTGGTGTGCAAGAGGGTCAGTGTCCAAGACATCTGAGAAGGCAGGGTGGGGCAGGCAAGAGGGCAGGAGTGCAAGGCTGGGCGTGCGAGAGGACTCACGCTCGCTCCCCCCAGCTCTCCTTGGACCTGGTGTACACGGAAGATGAGCTCTATGAGCTGTCGTATGTACGGGAGCCGCGGTGCCCCAACACCCAGGTAATGGGGGGGGGGCGGGAGGGCAGCCCCATGACCCCGTGACCCTGCCCCGACCCCACTTGTGACCCCGGCGATGACCCCCACAGCCGCCCACGCCCCTTAAGCTGCCTGTGGTCGGGGATTGGCTCCCGGATGTGGCCCTGAAGCCAGACCCCAGTACCATCACTAAACATGTGCAGCAGATGGTGGAGGTGAGTGTGGACGCGTGTGCCCCCGGGAGGGGTGTGCATACATCTGCTCCCATGGGGGGTCCACACATCTGCCCCTGTATGCATGTGTGTTGTGGGGGCACGTGTGTATGCACTTCCAGAGTGCATGTGACATGTGCATGTGCTCCCACGTGAGTACACAGGCGTGTGCATTTACATGCAAGAACACATGCATGTGCATGCATGTGCATGCCTACGCATGCACAAAGTGTGCAAGTGTGGGTGCAAATGTTCACATGTGCACATGCGTGCTTGCAAGTATGTGTGTACACATGGATGCCTGTGCATGCAAGTGCATGTGTTCACATGTGCACAGTTCATGTGAGCGCACATGTATGTATGCAGTGTGCCGGTGTATGCACGTGTGGATGCCTGTGCACGTACAGCATGCAAATGCACGGGTATTCACACGTGCATGCATTTCCAGGTGAGCACGTGTGTGCATACGGCATGCCTGTGTGTAAACAGATGCCTGTGCATGTACAAAGTGTGCAAATGCACGTGTTCAGGTATATGCCTGCATGCAAACACACATGCACGCAACTATGCAGCCTCACATGCATGCCTGCATGCAGATGTCAGTGCACGTGTTCCGTTCCTCAGGCACACACACGTAGCCCTGTAGGTGTGTGAGGCATGAACACATGCATACATGTGTGCGAGTGCACCTGGATGCATAGGCAGGGCATGTGCCCAGCCATGCAGGTGGGCACTGGGCTCTCTCACACACCTGTGTATGGTGTGGAAGCATACAGGTAGGGGGGGGGGGGGGGGTGTGTCTCACCTGCCCTCCCACCCAGTGCCCCCTGAGGGTGAAGTGGGGGGCATCAGGGCAGATCCAGGCTGAGCTGCCCCCCCCACCGCCTGCCCCCCCAGTCTGTCTTCAAGCACTTTGACCCCGAGCAGCATGGCGCCATCGCACCCCTCGACTTCGAGCGCATCGTGGGCAGCTTCCCCCTCGCCCCCCGGCCCCCCTCCCACCACGGGTAGGTGCCCGCCTGGGGTCTGAGGGTGGCTGGGGGGACCCGGACCCGCTTTTCTCCCAGCTCTGGGTTCAAGGGCCCGGATGCCTGGGTCCCCCCCGACCCCCTGCCTCAG
>NW_005842504.1:981957-983202 GCF_000455745.1 Alligator sinensis
CCGCCTCAAACCTGTCTGGCACACACGTATGTCCCCGCACCAGCCACCTGATGCACATGTGTGCGCGCACATGTACCTCCCCTCCAGACTGCGGCATGAGCTGCCACAAGCAGTGCAAGGAGCTGGTGGATGTCGAGTGCAAGCGGCGCCCGTCCCTGGGGGCCATGGCTGCCCCCCTGCTGCCCCTCAGCTCAGGTAAACACACGCGTGTGCGAGAGTACACCCTCCCCAGCCAGCCGGTGCAGGGGCCCAAGTCTCTGCACACGCCTGCCCCCCCATGCCACTCACGGCGCCCCCCCCGGCAGGCTCTGATGAAGACCTCAGCCCCATGGCGCGGGACGTGGCCACGCAGACAGAGCCCCCCCACTACGAGCTGTGGGCACGGCTGCAGACAGTGGAGCAGGTGAGCGGCGCTGGGCAGGGGTATTACCCCCGGGGGGCAAAATGACCTCTGCAGTGCCCCAGGGATTTAGGGGGGGATATTACCCCCCGAGGGGGCAGAATGACCCTTGCTGGGGTAGGGGGGCTGGGCACAGCCTGGGGACCCTCTGACCCTCTTCCCACCCCCCGCAGGAGCGGGACCAGCTGCTGGCCATGGTGGAGCGGCTCCGGGACCAAGTGGCCCGGCTGGAGGCCGGGGTGGGGGGCGCCCCCCCAGCCCCCCTGGCACAGCTGCTGGAAGGCGTGGATGCCCTGCACCTGCCCCCCGGTCCCGACCCTGACCCCTAGGAGCATGGACAGACGGACGGACAGACGGACGGGGGGGGGGGGGAATGTCTTCCCTCCGGACGCCTAGATCCTTTTCCTGCCCCCCGGACACGCAGAGCCCAGATTGGCTTGCACTCCTTTAATCCAGTGAGCTGGGGGGGGCTCACAGATGGGCACCAGCAACAGAGCCAGGGAACCCAGGTGTTTTATCCCCGCCCCTTTCACCCCAAGCTCCTCCCCCTCTCCTGAGTAAGGAACCCAGGTGTCTTAGCCCCACCCCGTCACCCCAAGCTCCTCCCCCTCTCCTGGGCAGGGAACCCAGGTGTCCTAGCCCCCCACCCCTGACACCCTTTTCAGTGCAAAGCACTCAGGAGTCCTGCCCCTCTGTTGCCCCCCAGGCACCAGGGGGCTCTGGCGCTTGCCCCCCACCCCAGCGGGGTGTGGGAGGCCTCACTTCTTCTTCTTGCCCTTCCTCCCCCAGCGGGCACCACCGCCCCCGCCCTGGCGCCGCGGCTCCCAGGTGGGCATGGGGGCCTC
>NW_005842504.1:983256-984807 GCF_000455745.1 Alligator sinensis
GGGGGCGCGCCCCCAGGGGGGGGGGCCGCGGGTACCTTGTTGATGGAGCAGCAGGTGCGGAGCCGGGCAGCGCCAGCGCTGGCGGGCACAAGGCGGGAGGCGTCGGCGCGCACGGCCAGGAGCCGGGCCAAGGTCACGACTGAGGGCTCAGCCCCCGCGCACCGCAGAGAGGTCAGCGCGTCTGGCAGGGCCAGGCCGTGCTCCTGGTGGGGGGAAAATACCATTCCTGGGACTCTGCCCCCCTGCAGGATCGGGCCCAGACCGAGGCCCAGCCCCAGCCCCCCCGCCCCCACAACCTCTCACCTTCACCCTCTCGGCCCACTGGAAGGACTGGAGGGTGACAGCGAAGCGTGTCACCATCACCCGCCGGCGGCACTCGTACTCGGTCCTCAGCTTCTCCTGGATCTGCTCCAGCACCTCCTGGGGGGGGCAAGGGATCAGCCCAGGACCCCCCCGGCCTCCACGCCCCTCCCGGAGCTGGAGAAATCCAGGCGTCCAGGCCCCTCCACTCTCACCCCCAAACCCGGGGAGAAAACCCAGGTGTCCATGCCCCCGTCCGTGCCAGGCATCCATGGACAGGAGTCCCCTCAGTTAGACCAGTGCTGCCCCCTTACTGGGGGGAGCTTTCCACTGGGATCCATGGGGCCGGACTCCCACGGTCCCCTCACCCCCCTCACATACCCACTGAGGTGAGGTCAGGGGGGCTCTGAGCAGCGGTGCCATCTCCTGGTTGCCCCCGGGCAGAGCAGACAGGGCCTGAGACACCTGGTGGGGGTGGGCACAAGGTTGGGGGGGGCTGGAAAAAGAAACACTGGGGGAGGACTTTTAATTACTCTGCAACGGAGGCTCCCGTGTGGCAGGCAGTCGGGGCCAGGCCCCTGTCGCACCCCGATGCAGCCAGCTCTGGGGTGGACCAGGCAGTAATGGCAGAGTATAACACCACCTAGCAACAGGCCCCGCTTCCCCTGACCCAGCTCTAGATTGGGGCCCCCACCAGGAACCAGCCCCTGCTGCACCCCAGGGCCCCGATGCAGCCACCTCTGGGGTGGAGCAGGCAGTAATGGCTGAGTATAACGCTGTCTGGGAACAGGCCTCGCTTCCCCTCCCCCAGCCCTGGATAAGGCCCAGATTGGGGCCCACACCAAGGCCCAGCCCCTGCTCTACCCCAGGGCCCCGATGCAGCCAGCTCTGGGGTGGAGTAGGCAGTGACGGCCCAGTGTAACGCCCCCTGGGAAAAGCCTCCTGCTCCTTTCCCCGTCCTGTGCCCTAGCCAGTGTCCCCGGATCAGGCCATTGGCATACCCCCAAGCAGCCAGCTCTGGGGTGGAGTGGCCCAGTAGAACACTACCCCTCTGCCCTTCTGGATCGCGGCCGCAGGCCGGGCACTCACCTTGGCGTGGACGTCTGCCAGGACGCGGGCGCCAGGGCAGCCCGGGGAGGGCGGGGGCAGGCCCAGCACCCGGCACAGCAGCTGCAGCTCCCGCCGGGCCTCGGCCGCGGCCCCTGGTTCCGGCGCGTCGCAGCGCCGGCGCTCCAGGATCCGCGCCGCCTG
>NW_005842504.1:986193-987072 GCF_000455745.1 Alligator sinensis
ACCCAATCAGCGCCCGCCCCGGCTGGATCCCCCCCCGCCCAATGGGGAGGGCCCCGTCCTTTTCCACCCGCCTCTGAGCCAATCCCCGGCCATCCTGCCCCACCTCTGGCCAGGAGCCCTGGGGAGGCCCCCCTGTTGCACGAGGACAGCCGCCATGTCCCCCCGGGGGCATAGACTCCCCCTGGGATCACTGCTCCAGCCTGGGAATCTCCAGCTCACCTGAGGCCCCGTGCGACGCACGAGGGCAGTCACGATGCAGCCCCAGGGGTCCACCCCCCGTGCACGGATCCCAGGACTAGGGGGGCCATCCCTGGCCTGGACTCCCCTTGGGATCCGGTGGGGGGGGGGACCTGGCCCCGGTGCTCCATCCTGGGAATCTCCACCGCCCCGTGCGACGCACGAGGGCAGCCACAATGTACCCCCTGGGGTCCACCCGCCATGCGCAGATCCCAGGTCTGGATGGAGGATCCCTGACCTGGACTCGCCATGGGATCCAGCGCTCCAGCTTAGAAATCTCCGCCTCACACGAGGCCCCGTGCGATGCACGAGAGCTCTGCCAGCCCTCGTGAGCCAGGCCTAGGGAGGCGGGAGACAGAGGAAGACACAGGGCCGGGGAAGCAGGGTGGCTACGGTTTAATGTACAGCACACAGGGTTGGGGGAGTGACACAGGGGTCCTGCCCCCGCTCCCCGCCTCACCTACCCAGCAGCTGGAGGCAGGCCTGGGGCCGGGCCAGCCGGGCGGCAGGGGGCCCGGTCGTGAGGGCAGGGTAGGGGCAGCGCAGCTCGGCCAGCAGCCCGCTCATCTCGATGGCGAAGGTCTCGGCGTCCTCGGGGCCTGTGGCGGGGCAGCCCCCCCCGCCCCTTTGGACCCGCCCCCC
>NW_005842504.1:987847-989319 GCF_000455745.1 Alligator sinensis
CCCGCCACCACGGGGACGCCGGGGGGGGAGGAATAAATAAAAATCCAAGGCTGGGCAGAGTGGGAGGGGACCCAGGCACCCGGGCGCATAGAAAGGGGCGGCACCAGAGCGGCGGGGGGGGGGGGGGGCTGTGGCCCAGGGAAGGGCACTGGGCTGAACTGGAGTCACTCCGGATTGACCCGGGAATAGCACCGGGCTGAACTGGCGTCACTCTGGATTGATGTGGGGAATCGCACTGGGCTGAACTGGAGTCACTCCGGATTCACCTGGGGAACAGCACTGGACTAAACTGGAGTCACTCCAGATTGACATGGTTAATAGCACCAGGCTGAACTGGAGTCACTCTGGATTGACCTGGGAAATAACAGTGGGCTGAACTGGAGTCACTCTGGACTGACCCAGGGAACAGCATTGGGCTAAACTGGAGTCACTCCAGATTGACATGGTTAATAGCACCGGGCTGAACTGGAGTCACTCTGGATTGACCTGGGAAATAACAGTGGGCTGAACTGGAGTCACTCTGGACTGACCTGGGGAATAGTAACAGACCGAAATGCAGTCACTCGAGAGTCACCTGGGGAATAGTACTGGGCTGAACTGGAGAAACCCCGGATTGACCCAAGGACTAGCACTGGGCTGAACTGAAGTCACTCTGGATTGACCCAGGGAATAGCTCTGGGCTGAACTGGTGTCACTCTGGCTGGCCCCACGAAACAGCACCGGGCTGTACTGACCCAGGGAATAGCAGTGGGCTGAACTGGAGTGAGTCTGGATTGACCTGAGTAATAGCACCAGGCTGAACTGGAGTCACTCTGGATTGATGCAGGGAATAGCAACGGGCTGAACTGGTGTCACTCCGGATGGCCCCAGGAAACAGCACCAGGCTGAACTGGAGTCACTCCGGACTGGCCCTGGGAACAGAACTGGGCTGAACTGGAATCACTCCGGATTGACGCTGCCACGAGCCAGGGAGGATGAGGGCAGACAGATGCTGATGGCAACTCCTGACCCCAGGGTAGGCAGCGCAAACCTGCCCCCCTCCCCTCCACGGGCCAACCCCGGGGGGTGGGGGGCGGGTTACAAATAAATAAATAAATACATATAAATAAGGAGGCGGGGCTCTTCCCAGGCCCTGCCCACTCCCAGAAGCCTCCCCTGCAGCACCACCTGGCCCCCAGGGTGCCCAGGGGTGTTATTAGTGCCAAGGGGGGTTGGTACCAAGGGGGAGATACAGGAGTCTCTGCCCCCCCCAGCTTCTTCCGGGGGGGGAGGCGGACGTGCGGGGCGTCCTTTTCTCTTGATCCGTATAAAAACGACCCAAAAACGTGGAAATTTCCGAAGGGGGGAAAAAGACCCCAAAATCGCGGGCACTCAGAGCTTGCCCCACAGGGAGGGTGGGCGGCACGCTCAGAGCTGCCTGCCAGCCCCGTGCTCGGCGCTGTCCGACGGCCGGGACCCCCCCTCCCTGCCGG
>NW_005842504.1:991579-993666 GCF_000455745.1 Alligator sinensis
CAGCGGCTGCAGCGGTACCTGGAACGGGAGGATCCCGTGACTCCGGGAGCTGGGGCTCGGGGGACACCCCCTCCCCCTGCACGCCATCTCAGCCTCTCTGGGGTGATTCCAAACCCCGGCGCTGTCTCTTCCCCTCTTCGTAGGGGGTACGCCTCGTGCAAGCCCCTGGGGCAGCCACGCTCAGTGCGCACCTACACGTGCATCACCTGTGCATGCAGACCTGTGCACACTCAGCGCCCCCATGCAAGCACGCACACACAAACCGTGTACACAGGCACATATGCTCGCTCTTGGGCATGTCCGTGTACACACCCCTGTGTCCCCACACCTGTGCATACATGTACAACCTGGTGCACACGCCTCTTGTGTGTAAGCATGCTCACTTGTGCACATGCTTCCTGTACACACCCAAATCATGCGTGCACACACACACACTCGTCTACACATCGTACACACACCCCTTATGTACAGACAAGCCCCTGCACAAACACCCTCGTGCATGTGCACACAGCCCCTGTGCATACCCTTCTGCACACACCTGTGCAGGCACACACGCACACCTGTGCACACAGCCCCTCTTGCGTGCCCATGCACAGGCCCTCTCTGCACACCCACCCTCATGCTTACACACACCATGCATGCACACACACATACCTGCACACCGCCCCTCCTCATGCATGCCCACGCACACACCCTCTCCGCATGCATGCCCACACCTGTGCACGCACACGCCGACACACCTGCACATGCACAAACACACCTGCGTGCCCTGCTCCTCATGCGCGCCAGTGCACACACCTTCTCCACATGTACACCCGCCCTCGTGCAAACACACACACCCGTGCCCCACCCCCATCCCACACAGCTCCGGGCTCCCCGCACCTGGGCGGGCGGCGTGGCGGGCGCAGGGGCGCCGAAGGGGAAGTCCTCGGAGGCGGGCGAGCGCACGTAGCAGCTGGAGGACGACTCGCTGGTCACGATGGTGCCAGGCTTGGGCAGCATCTCCTTGCGGCTGTTGGACGAGGACTCGCTGTCCGTGTGCAGCTGCGGGTGGGGAAAGGGAGTGAGCCTGGGACCCCCGCCCCGGGGCAGAGCACCCCTTCGGTCTCTGCCAGTCTCCCATCCAGGCACCGACCGCACCCAGCCCTGCTTAGCTTGCGAGCCCAGCTGTACCCTGGTCCCCAGCAACCCCCCGCCAAGGGAGCGTCTGCACCCCCTGACTCACCGCGGCCGCGTCGTCCATGCCGTTGGCATCGTCCTGGGAGGAGGAGGAGGAGGAGGAGGATGGCGAGAGGGAGCCTGGGGTGGATGGAGAAGTAGCTGGAGTTTGCTCCCCTAAAACCGGCCCCCACATCCCTGCACCCCCAAAACCAGACCCCCTAGGTACCCAGAGAGACCTTTGCACTCCGAACCCCCCCCAATAACCAGCTAAGCACCAGCCCCCCCAAATCAGCCCCCCTGAATACCCTACCAGCCCCCAGCCTCCCCAAATCTACCCCCTGGGTACCCACCCAGGCCCCTGCACCCTAATCCCACCCCCCTAGATACCCCATCAGCCCCCCCACAGTTACCCAGCCAGGCTCCTGCACCCTTATCGCACGCCCCAGATATCCCACCAGCCCCCCAAATCTACCCCTGGGTACCCCACCAGGCTGCTGCACCCTGATCCTACCCCCTGGATACCTCCCCAGGGGTACCCAAGGAGGCTGATACCTCCCCCCCCAGGCCCTGGTGCCCCCCACCTCGGGCGAGCTCGTCGAGGGCGGCCTGGACGCGGGTCTCGAAGGCGGCAGCGTCTGCGGGGCTCTGGAAGGTCAGCCCGAACTTGCCATCACCCCCACGCCAGTGGTGGAAGATGGGGTTCACCTTGTTGTAGACGACGTCCCGCCGCAGCGTGCACTCCAGGATGGTCTGGGGGGGGGGGGGGGACGGGGGCACAGGTGTCAGGGAGGACTCCGGCATGGCCCCCCGGACCCCCTCCAGACCGGCACGCTCTCCCCGCTCCCCGCCAGGAGCTTACTGCCTGGTCGCGGAGCCGCTCGCCGCGGATGAGGTAGTGGCGGGGGGGGAGCCCAGAGGTCGCGACG
>NW_005842504.1:993796-995475 GCF_000455745.1 Alligator sinensis
ATCGCGTGTCTCACGTGACACCCTCACTTGGTGTACAGCATGTAACCTGTCGTCCCTGTGCTGCGGGCATGCCTGGGCGGGCACCCCTGCCTTGCACACGCATGCATGGTTGCACAGGTAGGCCCACGTGAGTAGGACGACACACAGATGCGCGGGTACACACCAATTTATGCACACACGTGACAACATGTACAGGCAGTCATGCATGCACACACGCACGTGAACACACACATACTTATACGTGCACATGGATACCTACACATGCAGGACGACGCACGTATGCATGCAGGGGTGTGCACACAGATGCATGCCCATGTACCCACGCACACACAGAAGCGAGCACTCTTGCACACGGATGCCTACACCCACAGGGATGCAGATGCATGATGACACACGCACACACACAGCTGTACACATGCAGATGAACGCATATGGACACATGCATGCAAACATGCACGCACACACCTGCGCATGCACACATGCATGCACCCACATGGGCATGGATGCCCATGCGTGATGACACACATGCACACAGATGCACATACACACGGGGCAATGTGCGCAGACAATTACACACATACGTGCCCACACATGCCCGCACATGAGCGCACACAGACACATGCAGAAGCACACGCATGCACGTGGGAACATGCAGGGACCCCCGCCCGCTCCCAGGCACTGGGAACGCAGGGGATTCGCGGCAGGGGGAACGTCTCTCTGCTCTGTTCCCTCGCTGTGCCCATTTCACAGGTGGAGAAGCTGAGCCTCCCCCCCCAGGGAGATGCGGCAGGGGAGCCGGGGAAAAGAAGCCAGGCGTCCGGGCTCCCGGAGCCACTGGACCAAGCTCACCCGCCCCCTCCCCTGCCAGGCCTGGGGGCCAGGCGTCCAGCTCCCACCCAGCTGAGGGGAGAAGGAATACCCCCCATTTATAGGAATAAACCAGCCACGTTAACTGCAGCAGAACCAATTAAGAAAGGAGGCCAATGACGAACTGCCCAGCTACGCCCATTTCACAGGTGGAGAAGCTGAGGCCCCCAGGCCAGGACAGTGGGAGAGGCAGGGAAAAGAGCCCAGCCGCCCAGGCCCCTGCAGAAGGGGGCCAGGGAAATGCAAAGAAACCCCCCAAACCTCCTGTGGCCAGGCCCCCCACCCACTAGGGCTGACTGCCATGTCCGGCCACGGCACCTGTGCCGACCCCCCCAGCGCCAAAGGCACAGCTTCGACACACGTGTCAGCTTTCCAGCACTGCTAAAGGCATGGCCTCGACACGCGTGCCGAACTCCCCCCACCCTCACAGCGAAGATGCGGCCCCCACGTGCACATCAAACTGTCCCCAAAGACACGCCATTGACACGCATGATGAATCACCCACGACTGCACCAAAGACACAACCTCGACACCCATGCCGAACCCCCGCTGCCAAACACACAGCATCGACACCCATGTCGACCCCCCCCGGCACTGCTAAAGACACGGCATCGCCGTGCATGTCAAACACGCCCCGCCACCACCACCAACCGGGTCAAAGACACGGCCCCCGACACCCAGGCTGGCCCCACCGGCACTGCTAAAGACACGGCATCGACACGCATGCCGAACGCCCCCCTCCACCCCCACACAGAAGACACAGCCTCGATACCCATGTCAAACCCTCCCCCCAGGACCACTAAAGACACGGC
>NW_005842504.1:997027-997450 GCF_000455745.1 Alligator sinensis
TCCTCTCCCTCGTCCCTCTCCTCCTCCGGGCTCTCAGGGGCTCCAGGCCGCGGGCGCCCGCCGGTACCCAGAGCATCCTCCGGAGCCCCACGCAGCTCCAGCAGCCATGTTCCAGGTTGAGCCCGCCTCCCTCTTCGTGCCACCCTCCTCGCCTGGCTTTTCTGGGAGATACCGGCCCCCCCGACCTGGTCCGGGCCCCCACGCACGCCCCCAGCCCCGGCCTGGCCTCAGCCGCCTGGGCCCATACTGACCGCACTGGGGACCAGACCCGGAGCCGAGCAGGGATGCTGCAGCTGGAGAAAGGACCAGGGATGGAGGCGAAGAAGTGGCTTCCACCTGGTCCTAACGCCCCTATAGGAGGGGAGATTAAATTCGGGAAGGGAGAGGCCTGGGGTGAAAGGTCAGGCCTTTGGGTAACCCCGC
>NW_005842504.1:999630-1000570 GCF_000455745.1 Alligator sinensis
GGCAGGGGCCGGAGCTGCCAGGTCCCGGGGAGCCAGAGAAGGCACCGGAGCTGCCCATGTCCCGCTGGCCGCCCTTCCACGTTGGCAGGGCCTGCACCCGCCAGTGCCACTGCAAGCACCAGGCGCGCAGGAGGCTGCCCCCCAACGTCGCTGCCTGGTGAGTGAGCGAGCAGGCCCCAGGGCCGGAGCCAGGCATGTCAGTGCCCCGACTGCCCGTCTCACCCCCAGCTGGGGCGAGAAGCCAGGGGTCCTGGGGCTGGGGGAGCCCCAGCTCTTAGAGGCTGCTCTGGGCTAGAGGGCTCCGTGCCCAGCTCAGCTACCCTCTTTCTGCAGGTTGAACCCCTCTGCCAACCACCTGGCCGAGCCTCCCTGGGTGTCCACTGCCATCCTGGCTGGGTCACTGGTAGCCGGCACCGAGTTCCTCATGGATGCCTACGAGCAGCCGGCCGGAGACGAGGACTGAGCCCTGCTTCATCCCCTCCAAAAGCAATAAATAGACCCTAGTTGTGACTCCCCCTCGCGTCTGCTTCGGTCATGGCTTGGGGGAGAAGCCCCTACCGCCGCCCTGGGTTGAGCGTGCTGCACGGACCTGCCAAGGCTGCTCGGACTGGCAGCAGGAGCCGAGCAGGGCTGGGGGAGAAAGAGGTGGCAGGGAGCTAAGCGAGAGGGTCGGGGCAGCGTCCTCCCTCCTCCAGCAAGTCCGAGAGCGCAAATACCCCCTCGCAGGGCAGCTCAAAGGCCTGCACCCTCCTGGCCCAGCCTGTGAGAACTCAGTAAGGGAACCGAGGCATCCCATTCATACAAGAAACCACCATTTAATCGAACCCAAGAGCGGCCTGGTCCCTGCTCTGGAAGCTGCCAGCGGCCACGGGGGCCCTGGGGGCTGTGACCGCCGCTCAGCTCCACCCCCGGGGCTGGGGACCGGACGCCGCGCCCCCAG
>NW_005842504.1:1000630-1001021 GCF_000455745.1 Alligator sinensis
CAGCAGGGAGTGGGAGGAAGCCGGCGCCCTGTATTGCAAGGCCCCAGCCCCATGTTTAAATAATTAAAAAAAACAAAACCCCAAACGAAGGCCCATGGATTGGCGGGACGGGGAGGAGGAGATGCTAAGAGAAGAGGGAAGCAGAGAGAGTCCGGGGGGGTGGGGGGAGGCCGGCGAGCTGTCGTCCATGGGGGGCTCCAGCGTGGCCCCAGAGCCTGGCCCCGGTGACAGGGAGCCGGGGGCCCATGCCGAGCTGCCCCCGAAGCTGGCAGGTGCGGAGGGCACGAGCCAAGCCACGACCCCGCCAGCCCTGCGCTTGGTCGCCCAGGGAGACCCCCCGGGCCCGGCCGTACGGGGGCTGCTGAAAGGCAGCACCGCCTCCCGGAGACCT
>NW_005842504.1:1001111-1001356 GCF_000455745.1 Alligator sinensis
GGGGGTGCAGAAGGTGGTGGAGCAGGTCCTGCGCCTCTTCTGCCAGGTCTCCTTGCAGCCGGGACCACCGGCCCCGCTGCCCGGGCTGGAGCAAGAGCTCAGCTGCCTCACCCAGGCCTTCCTGGACCAGTTCCAGCAGCTCAGCTTGGCGGAGCAGAGCCCCAGCCCGGCGCCCGCCCCAGAGGAAAACACCGCGCCACGGGCACCCACCCCCGACCCGCAGCCGTGGCAGCTGGGCCCCCGGG
>NW_005842504.1:1002944-1003245 GCF_000455745.1 Alligator sinensis
CCCGCACCTTCTTGGCGTATTCTGTCATCTTCTTGGGGGTGTTGAAGAAGAGGATCCTGGTGGCTTCGTTGAAGAGGATCTTCTCGTAAGCCTTCTCGATGCAGCCCGCGATCTCGTCCCTGCCGGGGGCGGGGGGCACACGCGTGGTCTCAGCCGTGCCCAGAGACGGCCGGGCACGGTACCGGGACTCAATGCCCGAGCAGACAGAAGCCTCCTGGGTCCACCTGTCTGCCCCTGGCTCCAGACCGACCCCCTCCTGCCACTGCCGGACCCCAGGGATACCCCCCTGCGATCACACTGC
>NW_005842504.1:1005192-1005455 GCF_000455745.1 Alligator sinensis
GCGGGGTTCGCCCGGGAGGCAGGCAAACACGACCTGCGCGAAGGCCAGAGCCGTGTCTGGGGCAGCAACTCTCACCCGGGGCTGTGCCGCACCCTGGGGGGGCCAGAGACCCCTCGGGGCCCCAGGCGGCCCCACCATGCGAGGCGCCATCTCATCCACGGCTGCCTGAAGGTGGCGAACGGAGGAACGCCGCGCACGGAGCGGGGGGGTGATCTCTGCCGAACGAGCCATCAAGCCGCGGCAGGCGGCGGCGGGGGGGGCGG
>NW_005842504.1:1005582-1007440 GCF_000455745.1 Alligator sinensis
ATCCTCGACGGGGCCGCGGTGCCTGGAGCAGCCACTCTCAACCGGGGGTCGTGGACAGCCATCATCCATGACGGCGTGGGATTGCCGACGGCGGTGCCTGGAGCAGCGACTCTCAACCGGGATGATCCAGCACCCTGCAGCACCTGGAGATCCTTCCCAGGGGACCCTGGCCGGCCGCGCACTGTTAAGCGGGCAAACGTGATTCACCCAATCCACCCGGGAGGGAATCCAGAGGATCGCGGCGGTCCTGCCCAGTTCCGGTCTCATTCATGGCGACAGGAAAACAACTGGCGGTGCCTGGAGCAGCGACTCTCAACCGGGATGATCCAGCACCCTGCAGCACCTGGAGATCCTTCCCAGGGGACCCTGGCCGGCCGCGCACTGTTAAGCGGGCAAACGTGATTCACCCAATCCACCCGGGAGGGAATCCAGAGGATCGCGGCGGTCCTGCCCAGTTCCGGTCTCATTCATGGCGACAGGAAAACAACTCTTCTTTTTCCCTAAGCCTGTGTTTACCGAGCGGGCCTGTAGTCTATACCGGGGGCCTCAAGAAATACCCCGCCCCACCTCAGCCCCAGGTGGATCCCACACACACCGACGCGCTGCCTCCTCATGATCCCGCGGCACAGCAGAAGTTGTGTCCGATCCTCGCAAAGGAGCTCCCACGGTTGGTTTACCCTTTGGGTCTCACCCGGGGAGCTGCAAAACCCTTTGAAGGGTGCTACAAGATGCCGCCAGATAACCCTAGAGCAGCGGTGCCCAAACTCTGATGGATTGCACACCGCCGATTTAAAACGATACCACCTTAAGTGCTACCAGCAAATTTTTGTCACGTAAAGTAATTATAAGAAATACGTTAAGCCAGAACGTCCCAAATTCCCTTGCCCTGTTCTGACCCGAGTTCTTTGCAAGAGGAGAATCTCCCTGCTTTTGTTCTCTAGTAAAAAAAAAAAAAATAATAATAATAATAATAATAATAAACCTAATAATTGGTATTTATCAAGGGGGGCTGCTTGGTCCGCGGCAGCTTACAAGGCAGAGATCCCCCTGCTTGTTTCACAGCGAAGGTCGTTCCTTCATCCACCACCTGTGGACGCTGCCAGGCAAGATGAGAAGCCCTGGCTTAGAGAGCTTCCACTGAGATCCTTCCCGCCACGATTCATGGGGACTCGGGGAGTTTGGGGTCTCCCCTCCCCCAACCCGAGGTTCACATAGTTCACAAGGGTCTCTGGTTCTGGTTGAAACTGCTGGGGTTTGTCGGTGGGGCCGGGCTGCTCCCCACCCCCACACACACTGAATACGTGCCTGCTAACCTGAGACGTATATCATTTAAGATCGTAAGAGTTGCTACGTGCTGGGTCAGACCCCGGGTCCATCCTGCCCGGTCCCCGGGGTGCCAGGGCAGCAAAGAGCGGCGCTGGATGGGAGAGGGACAGGGTCCAAGCAGGGTTTCCCCCCGTTCCTCTCCCCCTCACACCCATTGAGGGTCCAGGACGTGGCGACCCCAAGGCAGTGCCCTGCATTCCCGTGCCCCACAGCCCCCGATGCCCCTTTCCCCCAGCACGGGCCCAGCCTCCGGGTGGATCTGGCTGAACTCTCCGCTCCCCCGGCACCCGGTGCCTGCGAGCTCCCCCCTTTCACCCCTCGCGGGGGGAAGCGACTGTCCCAGTGTCAATGTTACACTGCCAGCCTGCTCGTTTTGTGCCGGGACCCCTCGTCCTTGCCTGGCAAGAGACGGCCAGGAATTGCTCCCTGGGACCGTCTCTTTGCCACTTCATATGTTATAAACCTTTGTCCTGTCCCCCCCTCCAGCGCCTCTCTCGTAACCCCCCCAGGCCTGGCCTCATTAGTCTCCCCC
>NW_005842504.1:1007769-1009938 GCF_000455745.1 Alligator sinensis
CCCCCCACCCCCCCCAGGCCTGGCCTCATTAGTCCCCCCCCCCCCGCATAGCACTGATCCCCCTCGCTGCACCTTCCCCAGCTCTTCCCCATCCCCAGGGACCAGAGCTGGGCGCCGTATTAGTGCTGTGGACACACCATGGATTACCAGAGGGGCATCACGACCCTCTCCGTTGTGTTCGCAATCCCCTTTATCATCACCCCTAACGTTTTGTTTGTCTTTTTGACAGCTGCGGAGGTGGCAGGCGTGAAAATCCCCTGCTGAGGCTTTGGCCCAGATTCCATCCCCATTCGGCATCCAGTTCACTCTGAAACAGAGTCTAGGTCATAGCCCAACTCAGGCACGTGGACCCCGGCGTGGCTTCAGCAGGGTAGGAGAATATTCCTCCTCATTTCTAGCCCCCAAGCTTCTGGGCATTGTGCCCGTTTCCTCCCCAGAGCTCTTGCCATGGGTGCAGTCTGTATGCAAACAGCTGCTACGTTCCACCCCAGAGGTGGCCGCATTTCAGTGCTGTAACTCCTCTCTGCGCGTCTTTCCCCAAGCAGACCTACAAAGAGCGTCAGAGAGGACAGGGCGCCTCAGGATCTGGAGTCCCCCCCCAGCACGCTCTGTTGGGGCTCCTCATGGTGTCTCAGATCATCAAGTGGTATGTCCTGGCCTTCATGCTGCTGCCCACGCACGCTTGGCTGATTGTCCAGGACTGCGAGTGGAACGTGGTGCTCAACAGCCACGATGACCTGGGTGGGGAGAAGAAAGTCTTCCACGAGCAGCTGCCGGTGCACAGCGGCATCACCGTGTTTCACAACCTCACCGACTCGCCCGTCAACCTGACCAACAAGAACTCCGTGAGTCCCCATCCCCTCCCGCGGCCACTGGGGATGGAGCCCGCAGCCCGGCTTGCACCTGGCTGCTGCCTGCCCGGGGGCCTCATCCTGACTTGCAAGCAGGAGAGTCGGCACCCGTAAAGCGCAGAAGGTTTCAATCCTCTCTCCCTAGCAACTGTCCCACGGGCTTTGCTGGGGGCCACGTGGAGCTGGGAAGGGATTCATTTCCCTCTCCTGTTGCTACAGGATCAGGGTGCGGGGGAGTTTCTCACCTCTGCAGCACGGTGGGGGGTGGCTGCAGCCCAGGCTGGAAGCCAGGAGCTGGAGTCTGGGTTCGAAGCCTCCCTATTCTCCCTTCCCAACAGCACTACTTGGCCTTTCCGTACTACCTGAAGATCAACCTCACCTGCACCAAACAGGTACTGGCATGGGGCTAGGGGTGTTATTTGTCCTCCATGCCCTCCCAAGAGGTCTGTCCCATCTTGCTGGTCAATTCGGCTGCTGTGGTGAAGCCACGCCAGCTTCCCTGGCCACGAGCACGCAGGTACATGCTGTGACAACCGCTGTACATGGCCACCCTGGACCCCCATAGCTGCATGGACGGAGGCTTGGACCCCTGTGCCTTGGGCTACGGCAAGACCCCAAATACACTGTGTCCCGATGGACACTCCTCTATCCCAATCTGAACACAGGCCCTAACTCATTCACCCTCCTAACCCGCCCTGCCCCCCTGGAGAAGCAGTGAGCCCAGAGGTGGGCAACTGAGGGCCTGAGCAATTGCGTGATGTGCCTCAGAGGGGGACAAGGTCTCCAGCTATAAGCCCTGCACCTTGCCTGTCTTCCAAGCTAAAGAAGGGAAACTGAGGCAAGGAGCCAGAGGGTATTTAGGGCTGCATAGCAAGTGATCAGCAAAGCAGAAGCTCCAAGCAGCATCTGCATCCCCAGAGAAGGGCATGCCCTGCTCCTTCCCTCATAGGCTTTCTGGCTTCAGTTGGATTGGGGTCTCCAGGCTGCCGCGGGCTGGGCAGGGATCAAAGCTGGACTCTGTTCCCTTGGTTCCCCTGCACTAAGAGCATCCTTGGTCCCAGGACACTAAGAGCGTCATCCGCCAAGCTTTCCTCAACGGATTGAACCCGGTGGTGACCGTGACCTTCGAAGAGCCCATCGACAACCTGCTGCAGAAAGCTGAGCAGCTGCAAATCGAGATGGAAGCTGCCCCTTATAGGATCCCAGGTGCTGCATCCTTGGGGCAGGGCTGTGCTGGGGGATAGTTTCATAGTTTCTAGGGGCGGAAGGGACCTGGGCAGATCATCTAGTCCGCCCCCCTGCCATGGCAGGAAAGAGT
>NW_005842504.1:1011208-1012834 GCF_000455745.1 Alligator sinensis
CACCACGAGTGCTCATAAAGCTGCGCCGGGGACTCGCAATGACCCCGGCCAGTTCCTTTAGAACTCTAAGGTGGAGATCATCCGGACCGGCTGACTTAAAAACGTCCAGCCCCTCCAGCAGCTCCCTAACTAGATCCTCACTTACCCTGGGCTCAGGTGTGCCTCCCTCGGGGCCCGATGGGGGCCTAGCAGGGAGGTGGCAGTTCTGGTCCTTACTGAGGAAGACAGAGGCAAAGAAATCATTAAATATGTTGGCTGTGTCGTCTGGCGTGACAACCAGATTCCCCGTTGCGTCCTGCAAGGGCCCCACATTACCCGGGGCCTTCTTTTTACTCCCTATGTATTTAAAAAAGGACTTCTTGTTGTCCTTAATCCGGGAAGCTAGTCCCAGTTCCATCTCTGCCTTGGCCTTCCTAACTACCCCCCTACACCCCCGAGCAACTGCCGAATAGTCCTCCTTGGTGATGACCCCTCCTTTCCATTGGGAGTAAGCCTCCTTTTTAGCAAGGAGACATTCCCGGATGTTTTTGGTGAGCCATGGAGGCTTGTATGCTCTCCTGCCCTCTTTGATCCTCGTCGGGATTACCTTCTTTTGGGCTTGGAGGATCGTCTCCTTAAGGAGCGACCACTCCCCTTGAACACCCGGCTCTCCTCCGCTCTGAGACTTCAGCGCTTCTCCAGCTATCCTCCTTAACTCGTTGAAGTGGATCTGGGGCATCCACTCGCCCTGCTGGACCCTTCCTGCCTGGGGCCCAAAGAGCCCTGACACAGTGGGGAGCAGGAGTTGAGAGTCACCCTCCCTGTCCCAGGCACTTAGATAAGAACATCAGAGCTACCATGGATGGGGTCAGACCCTAGGTCCGTCCTGCCCCGTCTCCCATGTCACATGAAGGCTGGAAGGGAGAGCGATGGGGTCCGAGTAGGGTTTTCCCCCATTCCTCTCCCCCTTGCAGTCATCGAGTATCCAGGACGTGGTGACCCTGAGGCCGTGCCCTACACTCCCACGCTCCACAACCCCCGATGTCCCTTTTCCTCCAGCACAGGCCCAGCCCTGGGGTGGATCTAGCCGAACTCTCCGCTCCCCTCTTTCACCCCACGTGGGGAGAAACGACCATCCTGGTGTCAATGTTACACTGCCAGCCTGCTCATTTTGTGCCGTGACCCCTCATCCTGGTCTGGCGAGAGAGACAGCCAGGTATTGATCCCCTGGGACCGTCTCTTCCATCTTTAGTAGGGTGTAAACCCCATCCCGTCTCCTCCAGTGCCTCTCTCCTAACCCCCTCAGGCCTGGCCTTGTTAGTCTCCTCCTGCAGGACTGATTCCCCTCACTGCCCTTGTCTGCACCTTCTCCAGCTCTTCTCCATCCTTTTGGAGGTGCAGGGTCCAGACCTGAGCACAGTCTTGGAGCTGTGGACGCACCACAAGTTGGTAAAAGGGTGTCACGCTATTTTCTGTTTTGTTCCCAATTCCCTTCTTCATTCCCCCGGACGTGTTGCTGGCCTTTTTGAGCATGGCTGAGCCTGGAGCTGATGTTTTCAGTGAACTGTCTGCAGGGCTGTGCGACAGCGAGGAGGTATGTCACATGAGCTGGTTCACACCCATGCCCATCATGAATGGGAGCGTCGT
>NW_005842504.1:1012865-1020912 GCF_000455745.1 Alligator sinensis
GACATCCTGGTGGAAAGCAACGGTCTTGGCCTCGACATAGAGGAAAAGAGGTGAAGGCGGGGGAAGGGGGTGACCCCCACTGCTGCCCCACTCTCCCATACCAAGACTCACCCCAGGGGAAGTCCCTGGCCCCAGCAGAGGTTTTACGGCTGGCTCCAATAGGTGAGAGACCTGCTTTTTACCTCCAGGTTCTTCATCAACATCAATGGATACGTGAGGAACACCCACAAAGGCTTGCAGTCATCCATCGGGCAAGTGGTACGTTCCTCAGTTTCCCCACCCGGGAGACAGGGATGGCAGTGGATGAAAACCTGGGAAGTGCTCAGGGCAAAAAGCACTGGCGTAGGATTTGAAAGTAGTTGGTGGTGGAGGGGAAGAGGCAAGTCAGTGAGTTGCCCTGTGCCTCAGTTTCCCCTTTGAAATAGGGGCTGGGTCCTGGCTGCTCTGGAGCCTCTCTCAGCTGCCCCCTCACCCCGCGGCCCCTGTGTCATAGGTGCCTGATTTGGGAAGGATGTTGATGCTGGGCCAGCCGTCGCGGCCCATCTGGAGCACGTACGAGAAAGCCCCCGTTCGGGTGCTCGGGGATTTCCCCGACCACAAGGTCATCCTGCTGTCCAACACGGAGTTCTCCGACTTCACCGCCATCGAGGTAGCCAAAGCCCCAGCAGGGCTCTGTGGGGAGCGAGGCAGACACCGTGGGCCCGATCCCGGTCACGGCACGGCTGGGCAGGCACCGCAGTTTGGAGCCGGTGGGGCTGAGCTCAGACTCGAGGTTGTACGCCCACACCGTAGCAGGCCGTGGCTGTCCTGGGCAGGGCAATGCAGTGAGGACAGCAGCCTGGGAGTCCTGAACTCCTGGGTTCTCTCCCCAGTGGCTTGAGAAACAGCAGGGCCTCCTCCAAGGGCAGCTGAGGCTTGGCGATGTCCTGACTGGGGTGCACCAAGCTGCTTTTGCACCGGCCACGCTGTGTCCAGCTGCCCAGTCCACGGCTCAGCTCCAGCTGTAGGGCCCAAACCTGGTGCCTTCCCATGGCTGCAGTCTCAATCTCTACGTTCCCAGGTGGCCATTGACAGCTGCTGGATTGGGTCCTTGGGCTGCCCCCAGGAGAAGTTCTCCTCCACCATCTCAGACGCCATCTCCCTGGAGTCCGTGCTCTTCATCCGCCAGAACCAGCTGGTCTACTACTTCATTGGCAGATATGCTGTCCTCCAAAATACAAGATTCGCATCCAGTAAGAGCTGGGGGAGTCCCGGGCTGTGCTCACGGACTCTGTGGGGGTCCCTGGTAACTCCGGCTTCAATTGACGTGTCAGCAGCATCTCCCAAGCAGCTTTGGGAATGCAGATCCCTGAGCACTGGGGACCCATACCCAGGCTCCTGCCCTGCCATCGGCTTCTCCTCTGAGACCCCCGCAATGGTCTCAAGGCCTGGTGGGAGCCTAAATCTTGAGGATTCAGGTCTCATCACCCTGCTCCCAAGCCAATGATCATAGGCACAGGACAGGGGCTGTCACCCACTAGGCCTGGCTTCGTGCTTGCCACCCGCTCTTGCTCTCTGGCTGGGGATGCCTGGTGCAGGGGCCTGACAGCGGGCACCTCTCTCCTCCCCAGCTGCCTGGAACCGGGTGCTGAACAACGTGTGCGTGGCCAAGCTGAACCCGGTGCCCTTCCCCTACGACGGGGAGTACATCCTCGCCCTGGGGGGTGGCAGCAATGAGGGCGAGGTCTATATCGGCAGCATTCAAGGTACACCCAGAGCTGGGAAATTGGGGCCCTGCATTCCTCCAGGTGCCTATTGCTCTGTGCCGGCTGGCTGGAGGTCTCCATGCCCGCACCCAGGCACCAGCCATGCCTCACCACAGCTGCAGCTGCTGTCCAAGTCCCCAGCTGGGCTCTGTAGCCGTCATGACTTGAACCCAGTGCATCCACGTCCCAGCTTTCAAAGCTGTTCCACCTTGCCTTGCCCAGCCCCTGCCCATGTCTCTGGCACATGGGAACCCCCAGTGACGGCCTCTCTCCTCCCGCAGATACGTTCATCACCTTCAACTCCCTCTTTTCCAGCAAGAAAGAGAACGTCTGCACTTTCCTGAAGAGTGAGTGCCTCGGGGCCGGAGGGTTCCCTAAAGGGGGGACTTCTAGCAGAGCAGCTGGGAGCCCGGATGCCTGGGTTGTCTCTCCAACTCTGGTTGGGGAGTGGGGTCTAGTGGGTCAGAGCCAGGGGAGCTGGCAGCCCTGACTCCTGGGTTTTCTCCCCAGCTCGGGGCAGGGAGTGAGGGGCTAGCACTTTCCACAGGGAGCTGGCCGGGGGTCCTGGCTGTGTTTTCAGCTCTGCCGCTGACTTGCCTTTGGGCACAGGGGCGGGAATCCAGGCCCAAGGCCCAGCACGCCGGGGTCACCCAGACACCAGCAGACACATCCTCTCTGGAGCCAGGGTGCCCCAAGGAGCAGCCTCCCAGTGTCTCCCCCAGCTCACTGCTGTTGGGAAGCTTGGGGCCTGAGCCAGCGGTTCCACGCCCCCAGCTCAGTTCCCTTTCACAGCTTCTTGCCGTGTCATCTGGGCCATCTACCAAACTGAGGATTCCTGCTTGACCCTGCTGGTGCAGGAGACTGAGAGCAACCAGTCCAATTACTCCATCGTGTCCTACAGCACAAGTAAGCAGGGCGTGGGGCTGTGGGGCGCGGGCCAGCTCCCAGCCACCACTCTGAGACAGCTGGAACTTCTCTGCCCCAACATTGGAGCCTCCTGGGCTGCTGTGGGTCAGGATTTGGGGAGACAAAGCCCCCTCCCATCCCCCAACAGCAGGAAGAGAGATGTTATGTTTAGAGTCATACCCTGGGCTTGCCCGGGCTTGGAGAGGTCACATAGCTGCCCCTTGCCTCGGTTTCCCCACCTGTTGTCTGGCAGGGAACAGCCGTCCCAGCCATGGGGGCGTTGCGTGGATATGGACATCCCAGGCCAGGACCCTGGGAGCCCTGATCAGGGGGAAGGGAAGTGGGGTGGCTGGGAGCGGGGTCCGTGCTCACACCCACGTCTCTGCCTTCGTCGGAGCAGGTACCGCTACGTTCAAGCTGCTGTACCACGTGCCTCCCTTCGTGCCCAAAGGTATGTCCATCTGTGTGTGGGGAGCTCTCACTCTCACCCACCCCCACCTTGTCCCCCACCAACCCCAACAAGCTGCCCATGCCCCATCTCCTCCCCCCACAGACACCAACCAGGGCTTCGTGATGCTGGTGGGGCTGGAGGAGTACACGACCACCCCGCTGGTGCCCCGCGGCCTGTCCTACAGCCCGTTCAGCACCATCTTCTACATCTGGGGCAATGTCATCCTGCAGAGGTGAGTGCCATGGGTGCCCCAGCCTAGCATCCTTCCCCATCCCCAGGCTTGGAGGGGGCAGCCGGCAGCTGGGAAACACCGAGGCCCTGATCCATGGGAGTGGGGAGCTGTGCAGGCTTGGCAGAACGAGGCCCTGGGGCAGCCCTGCCAGGCATGTCACCCTGTGCTTCTTGCAGCTATGACGCAATGAACTACATCTACCTCTCCGAGTTCCCGTCCCAGTCGCCCATCAAGTACTTTGTGCAGTCCTACCGAGGCGACTTGGTCTGGGTGACTGAATCAGAGGAGGTATGGCGGCCGGATGGGATGCAGCCTCACCCCAGGACACCTGGGTTCCAGGCCCAGCCCTGGCTGAGGGCAGCCAAATTGACTCGTCCCTCAGTTTCCCCATCTGTGAAATGGGAACAACTAGGTCCCCAATTCTTTTGGGGGCGGGTGGAAGAGGAGGGTTGGGGCTTACCTGGGCTAGTGGGAGCTCCTCAAGGGCCAGCTGATCTGAGAGACGGGGGCTGTCCCCGTAGATCTGGTTCTCACTGGAAGGCAGCTCAGTCATCAGACGGGTATATCCCTCACAAGCTTGGAGCTCCTACTTCACAATGCAGCTCCTGATGGGCTCCAGGGACTTTGGCTTGAACGAGTCCTTCATCAGCCTCTTCTTCAACAAGGATGGGCTGCATCAGGTGATGGGGAGGCTGAGGCCTGGGGTGGTGGGGGGCAAAGAGATCCAGGTCATGGGGCACTGGTGCCACCCTGCCACTCTGAGCTGCCTTTTCTCCCCCACAGCTGGTGTACATCGTGGACCCAGATGGCACGGGCAGGCTGGTCCAGAGGAAGTTCCCTCTCTCCACTCTCCTGCCCACCCTGTATCTCAGTGAGCAACAGCACTACTGGGTCATTGTCAGGTGAGTGGTGGGAGGTGCCCAAGCCAGGGTCTGCCATTACCAGGGCATATGGAAGCTGCCCCTCTGTCCACCCCACAGGTGGACAGGGCAGGACGGGGTCCCAATTCTGCTGCCAGGCCTCACGTGGGCAAACAGCAGACCCCCCTGGAAAGCTCAGGCAGCATCGGGGCCCCTTTGGACCTCAGCCCAGCATCGCCCCTTCCCCCCAGCCGCAAGTGGGGCACAGAGCCAGGCTGAGTCCATGCTGCAGAGGAGGGGGTGATTCCCCCCCTGCACCTACTCTCACACACATGGCTCTCCCATGTACTCTGTCCACACACAACCACCTAGGCACCCCCCAGGCTACACACCCAGCCACACAGACACCCCACATGGAGACACATGCTCTATACTGCGAACCCCGCCCCCGACATCAGTGCCGCCCTTGGACCCTCCCCATGCTCCCGAGGAGCTCACCTAGCAAAGTGGGGACTTGATGCCCCTAGCATGACACCCCTCTTGCTCCCCTCTCCCCCACCAGGCAATTAGACTACATCAGCTTCCCCGACACGTGCCTCTTCGCCAGCATGCGCATGCACGAGCTGCCAGCGCCGCAGCGCTTCACACGCATGGAGCACTACCGTATTTTGCCGCCCGATGTCATGGACGAGACTGGCTTCCACAACAACTTCTCCCTGAGCGTCTACCAGGGCCTCGTTTTCGAGCTCCTGTGGCTTCACACCGACTACAACCGGGTGAGCCCAGGCTCCCACTGCCCAGAAGGAAGGGAATTAGGTGCCTGGGGCTAGGCCCCCAAACCTGCTGCTTGGCATCACTGTCGGGAGGGAAGAAAGCCCATCTCCTTCGCCCGTCTCAGCCTGAGAGGTGCTGATGCGAAAGCCCCCAGCACACAGTGCTTTAATGGAGCAGTGGGATCAGAGATCAGATCCCGGTCATGCCCTTTCTACCTACCAGGGTGGCTCGTGATCCCGGGCTACCCCCGGCACTGGCAAGTTCAAAGCTGGTGCCAACAATCAGCTGATGGTCAGCCTCCAACCCAGACCGTACCGGGGCTGGGTCAAGACCAGCTTGGGTGGGGACACGAGACATCCCTGCCCCATCCAATCCCCTGTGGCTCTTGCAGCCTTACGCTGACCCGGTCCATGACCCGATGTGGCGCTGGTGGAAGAACAAGCAGCAGTATGAGGTACAGAGAGACCCCAGCTGCGGGTGTCACAAACACCCAAGGTCCCTCACAGCCCCTATCCCTTCCCTCTGCGCCTCAGTTTCCCCACCCCTGCAGAGGGGTGGTGGGACTCTACCCCCTGAGCCAGGGCATCACGCTCAGCCCCTGCCTCCAGCAGAAATCAGTCACGCCCAAGTGGGAGAAGCAGGCCCAAGAATACGCCTGTGCCACACAAGGCCCCCCCCATGCCCCGGCTTGGCCTGGCCCAGCCCACCCGCCTTCTTCCCACCTAGGATTACTACTTCTACGTGGCGAGCAACAGGAACTCCTCGGGCGGCGTCTACGTGAAGATGAGCAGCTACACAAAGAGCTACGACCTGATGCCCAACAACGAGCTGCCCGAGAAGATCTACCTGGACAAGTACAACGAGTACAGCTTCTCCGTCTTCCTCAGCATCACCACCACCGAGGATGGCTGTGAGAGGCTGGGGCTGGGGCCGGGGAAGGGCAGCAGGACCCAATGGGCCAAGTCTTTGAGGGGTGGCCGAGCTCCCAGTCCCCCTCCCCAACTCTTGCCACCAGACTTTACTCCCCCTCCCGGAGCAGGGGAGAGAACCCAAGCGTCCCGGTAGCCCACCCCTCTGTGCTCTAACCATTGGACTTCACACCCCCTCCCCAAGCTGGGAAACAAGCCTGGCGTCCGGGCTCTCGGTCCCTGCCACATTCCCCCAGTGACCCGTCCTGGTGAACCTTGAACCCACACCTTGTGCTGGATGGAGATGCCCTGCTGCCCCGATTCCACTCCCCTCCTACCCTTTCCAGCTCCCCCATCTGCAAAGCCTCTGTGGGACAAGGGGCGGCCAGGCGCGGGTTCGAGAGGCTCTCCCATCCTTGCCGCAGTTCAGAGGCTGGAGGAGAAGTCTCTGGAGTATGTGTGGCTCACCGTGGTACTGGCCCACCCTGCCCACGTGGCCTCCACCCTGCAGCGCCAGGAGCTCATGAACCGCGGCTCTTTGCTCTACAAGGTGAGGTCGACACCACGGCCCTGTGCCTGGCTCCCCTCCGAGGGACCCTCGCTGCCCCGGGCCCCGCGTCTCAGCCCCACACACTAGAGGAAGCCTGAAATCCCCACTGCTGAGTCCTCCAGGCTCTTCACACACCCAGGGCTCAAGGGAGGGCAGGGCAGGGCAGGGCAGGGAATAGCCCCATTGCCCTACCCTGGGCTATCGTGGCCGGGAGCAGAGAGGCCATGGATCCCGGACAGCTGCTAGCCAAGGGGGCTCCCCTACATGGCTCCCATCCCCTCTATCTCAGACCCTGTCATGCTCCAAGAGAGAAGATGCCAGCCTGTCCCCATGGACCAGCCCTTCCTGCACAGCTCACGGTGGCTTCTGTCTTCCAGGTGACCATCAGGGACAGGGGCCACTACCCGAGGCAGGAGCTCAGTGGCCTGAAAGCACTCACCAGCTCCATGACGCTGAAGGTAAGTGAGGGCCTCAGCGTGAGGATACGGGCACCCACGCCAGACCCGGAGGCTCCCACCGGCTGCCCCAGTGGTGGGTCCTCCCCTGCCCCAGAGTCAAGGGGAAGGTGCTTTCCCCACCTGCAATGGCAGCTGAAGATGTGGGGCCATCTCAAGAAGCCCCCTTGGCTGTGCTTCCAACCACGCAGGTCATGAACTCGGCACTGAACTGCCACCGTTACACAGGAACCGGTCTGCAGATGCAGGTACCAAGCCGTCACGGTGGGGCATTTTTTGGCAGCGATGGGTCTACTGCTACATCTCCAGTACTGCGCGGATCCATGCCAAGCCCATGCAGAACCTGGGGGGGGGGTGGAGATGGGTCCCCCTCAGCCTCCGGTCTCACCCCCACCCTGCATCCCGGCCTCTTGCAGGGCTATGAGGTTGTTCCCATCTACATCGGCTGCCCGCCGGGCAAGCGGCTAGCATTCGACATCACCCGCACCCTGCGCTACAGCGCCAAGAAGAACAACCGGTATTACGACTGCATCTCCATCAACCCTGACATGCCTTGCTTCTTCTTCGACGACAGTAAGAGCGGACTCCCACCACAGCCCCAGAACCTCCGGGGTCTCCCTCCTGCCGGCCCCCATCCTGGGAGCAGCCCCTGACCCCTAGCTCCGGGGCTCTGCACAGAGGTCTGACGTCCACTTTCTCTTCCTCGCAGTCTTTTACCCCTTCTTCTTGATTCAGGACATGGTGACTGGCGAGTCAGGGCTCTTCCATGGCAAGTGAGGGCCTGCCCCGATCCCTTGTCCACCTCCCTGGCCAAGCTGAGCCCCAGCCTGGCCTAGCTTTCATGGCCACGCTTCCTCCATGCAGCTACACACTGAAGATCATCGGCGGGGGAGCCTACAAGGAGAACATCCGCGAATTCACTTATGATAAGGTCGAGGTTTATAACCCCCGCATCAATGGCAGGTACCTGCCCTGGCTCATGGGCACTACAGGGACGCCACCTAGCCCTGCCCAGGGTGAGAGAGCTGCCTCATTAGCACTGCCAGCTGGTAATGAGGCCTCGACCTGGGTCTGATGCAGCCCCTGTAGACAGCAGCTGGGACCCCAGGAGTGTGGGCTAGGCAGAGTCCAGCCCAGTGGTGTCCAGGAAGGATCTGGGAGGGTTC
>NW_005842504.1:1020922-1024259 GCF_000455745.1 Alligator sinensis
GAGGGAACATCCTGCCCGGTGGGATCCAACCGCCTTGAGCTGGGTGATCCCAGGTACTCCTGCTCCTCATCCCCAGCCCCCCGCACTCGTTGATCTGGACCCGAGCGGATCTGACAAAACCCATCAGGACCGACCCCAGCGGCCACATCGTCCTGGCCGGGACCAACAACGGGATCAGGTAAGGACCTATTTGTCCATTCACTGATCATGGGCTGTAAGACCCAGCCAAATAACAGGTAAGGACCTGACGGGGACCCCAGGAAGCCTTCAGTGCCCGAAGCCGGCCAGCCTCCTCGCCACCACTGATGGAGCCCCCCACCCCGCAGGTGGCTGTGCCGGCGGCATTCTCCCTGCCACGATATCCTGCCCTCGGGGCTCCTCGCACCCGATTACTACTTCCTGTTGGAGGTGACCAACAGGTGAGCACTGGCCCCACAGGAACTCCCCGCCCCCCCAAGCACAGACTGCCTGAGAGCCCCGTTTTAGATGGGGGAAACTGAGGCGCAAGGCGGGAATGCAAGAGTCCCGGCAGGTTGGAGGGCTTCCAAGTCACAGCTGGAAGAGACTCGAGCAGCCCGGGGACTTTACCCCATTCCTTGGGAGCCACGTCACAGGGGCTGGGAAGCGCCCCCCCGGGGGAGAGAGCCTCCCACCCGCGCCCCACCCCCCAGCAAACCACGTTGCAGAGGACTCTAGGAAGTCGACCCCACGCAGCTCCCTGCATCCACAGGGGTGTGGACGAGAGCACGTACTGTGACTATGACCTGGACTTCATCATCCATGTCCATGGGCTGCCCCTGAGCCCCGAACGCAAGTACTTCTACGTGAAGGTGAGCAGGGCTGGGGGGGACCTCGCTGCTGACCCCACGGGGGAGAGAACCCAGGAGCCCTGGCACTGCGCACCAGGGCTCTCCCTCCCCCGGTCTCCTTCCACCCCCCCTGCAAAGCCATGGGTCACTGCCATCAACAAGCCTGACCCCCCCCGCACCCCCTTTTCCCTGGGTTTGGCCCCCCACAGATCACCATGGCCATCCTCTGGGGCCTCCTGATCGTCTACATCCTGTACCACGCGTTGGCACCCAAGATTCGGGCCCTCTGGACCCGGCTGCTCCAGCGCCTGGAGGATATCGTCGTCCTCCGTTCAGGTGGGGAGGGGGTGGGGGGTCCCGTACCCCCCAGGGCTGAAGAGAGGGGCTCTCCCACCGCATGGGCACTCCCCCCTTGGTATGGAGGCCTGCTCCTGTGCCCCCCAGATCTCAGCTCCGCCCTGCTTTGCCCTTGCAGAGTCCATGTCCACCTTCTCATCGCCCCACACCAGCTTCTCCTTGGACCCCGAGACGGGCGCCGAGTCCCCCCACAGCAACCACAGGAGCTCTGTCCCCCAAGTCCCAGCCTCAGTGAGTTGGCATCAGCCCCACCAGGGCAACCCCAGCTCCTGGGAGCGATGCCCTGACACACGAGGGGCTGAGCCCCCATCCCAGCTTCAAGGGAGGGGGTCGGCTTGGGTCAGGGAGGCAGGATCGGGGCCCTTCCAGCTAGCAAGCAGACTGGAGAGGCCATGAATCCGACCTGGGGGAGGAGGGCCGGCATGCCAGTGGCGCTCAGTTTACCCAGTTTGACCAGTCAGACCTCAACCCAGTCCTGGGGGAAGGATGGGCTGACATCCCAGTAGCTCCCAGTTGTCCCCAGTCCACCCACAGACTGAGCAGGCCTTGTCTCCCATCAACAGGACTAGGTCCCAGAGCTGCAGCCACCGGCACAGGAGACAGCAGGCACTTCTTGGGGCACAGGCCTGCCCCCCCAACTCCCCCAGACCCCTCGTTATATTCAATAAATGCCCCCACGGTCTGTTCCAGCCTGTTCCAACCTGGGGTCTCTGGTGGGCACAGCAGGGGGGCGGGAGCCCAGACACCTGGGCTCCCTGCTCCCATCTGGGAGGGGAGTGGGGCCACGTGGTTGGAGCATGTGGGTGCTGGGAGCCCGGATGCCTGGGTCCCCCCTCACCTCGCAGGGGGGCAGGAGCCAGTCTTGCGGCAGGGTCTTACCAGAAGAGCTGGGTCATTTCTTCCCAGGGAACTGGGATGCCTGGGTCCACGCCCAGCCCAGGGTCCCACGAAGCTTGAGGGGGTGGAACATGGGGGGCCGGGAACCCAGACACCTGGGCTGTCCCCCCAGCTCTGAGGGGCGCGGGTGCTGATGGATGAGAGCAGAGGAGCCCCAGATGCGCCCACCCCCTCCTCAGAGCTGGGGCAGCAGGGCCCCGATCCCAGCCCCCCCAAGAAGGGGAAGGGGGGTGGGGGGGCACACATGCTTCCTGGAGCCGCACAGCCTGGACTCAGTTGCCACCCTAACAGCTCCAGCCTGCGCTATAAATAGGTGATTAGCACTAATGGCGCTCGTTAGCGGTAATTACTCCAAGCTGGCAGCGCCTCCCAGCCAGCCCCACCTGGGGCCTGGCGCTGGGGTCCTCTGCCCAGCCCCAGGAACCTGGTATCTCTGGGGCTGGGGGGACACCGGGATGCCTGGTTTCTCTCCTGACATTTCAGGGGGGCTGGACTCCTGGGTTCACCTCCGGCGGGGGGTCAGGACACCTGGGTTCATCCTGACCAGGAGGGGAGTGAGTCCCGCTGGGCAGAGTCTGGGGAGCAGGACTCCTGGGAGGACCCCGCGGAACAGCTGCCCCCCAGACTCAGCCGCAGTTTCCCCAGGCAGCAGCGGAGCCTGCAACTAGGCCCCGCTGCCCCGATCCCTCCAGGCCCCCCCAGCCCCGGCGCTGCCGCTAATCGCATGTGACACCCGTGGCCGCCCCCCCGGCCCCGGAGCCGGCGGAGATGGGGGTGCCTAATGAAGCCGATTGGCCGCGGCCCGGAGCGCGGGGCTGGGAGCCAGGAGGTTAATCGCTACTAAAAATAGCCCGCCGGGAAGGGCGGCACGGGGGCCTCGGCCCCCCAGTGCTGGGGGCTGGGCCCAGGGCCCCGCTTTGCTCCCGCAGGCGAGCAGGGAACCCAGGCGTCCGGGCTCCCGGCCCCCTCTGCTGTAACCACTAGTCCCAAAGCCCCCCCATCCCCAGAGAGCTACAAAGGCACCCAGGCGTCAGGCTCCCTGCTCCAATCCTGCTCTAACCACTAGACCCGCACACCCGAGCTGGGGAGAGAACCCGGGCATCCGGGCTCCCCATCCTTTGATCTCTGGGGTAGGGAGGGTAGTTTTGGGGTCCCCCCTGCCCCCCCCAGTTCTTCCTGGGGGCCTGAGCTGGGAGCCTGGATGCGCGGGTTCCCTCCTAGCGCTGGGGGGGAGGTGGGGCCGCTTTGCTCCCCCATCTTTCAGCTGGGGGGTG
>NW_005842504.1:1024532-1026585 GCF_000455745.1 Alligator sinensis
AGGCCGGGGGGGGTGGGAGGGGTGCCTCAGTTTCCCCATCTGCTTAACCTGCTCCTGCCCTGGCCCAGCACGCAGCCCCACCCAGACACCTGGGCCCCCTTCCCGAATTCAGGGGCAGACACGCATCCTCCAGCAGGCCTAGGCCACATCCTGCCCCCGGATGCCGGTGCTGGAGTGTCATCGTCGTCCCCCCCCACCCCGAACAAACCCAGAGGCGGACAAGGAATCGTAAGAAAAACGTCCAAGTTAATTTACTTTCCCGTTGTCACGGCGTTAATTAATTAAGTCATTAATAATTAAGAGAAACAAAACCCGCCAGGAAGGGCAGGAATAGACCCAGATGTTGGTCAAGGTGGAGGGGGGGGGTGTTTGCACGCGCGTGTGTGGGTGTGGGTGCATGGTAGAGAGGGACAATGCTGCTGCTGAGGCTGGGAATGAGTGGGCATGAGGGGGGGGGTGTGTGTATGCCTGTGCACACAAATGAGTGTGGCCACGTGAAGGGGTGACATGCACAGGTGCACACCTGTCCGTACAACAGGCCCATCTGGCATAAGCATCTGAGCGTGTGTCCGAGGACACACAGGGGTGATGAGTGCAGGCACACATGATACGAGTGCACGTGTCCAAGCCTGTGCATGAGCGTGCACACGTGCCTAAGTGCACATGTGAAGTGTGCACACACATGTAAGACGCGAGCGTGTGCAGCCATGTCCAAATGAAGTGTGTGTGTAGGTGTGTACCATGTAAGCATGCGCACACGCCACCAAGTGCACTCACACGAGGTATGCGCACATGCACTCAAGTGCATACACCTGAAGTATGTGCACTTGTGCCCAAGTGTGCACACCTGTGAAATGTGCACACATGTATATGATGTGTGTCCACCCGTGCCAGAGGGCACACACGTGAAGTATGTGCACACGTGCCCAAGTGCACACCCACGATGCGCACCCACGTCTATGACACAAGCACACCCGTGTCCAAGTGCACACACGCGGCATCTGCGCACACTCAGGGGTGTACGGCAGACACGAGCGCCCAGAGTCCGTCTCTGCACTGCTAAGTCCTGCAGCGTCTCCCCGTGTCGCCCCCGCATCCTGCCCGGGCCGTGGGGAGCTGGGGGTGGGGAGGGCACCCTGTCTTCCCAGGGGGGCCCCTGCAGAGCTGGGGGGGGGCGCATGGATCCCGTGCCCGCCACAGGTGCGACACATGCTCGGCCTGGCCTGGTGCATCCTGGGAACCTGCGAGATATTAGAGGGGGGTTAGTGCCGGGGTGGGAGGAAACCCTGGACACCCCTCAGATGGGGGGAGCAGTGGGGGGCAGGGGTCAGGGCCCCCCCCAGTACTCACACGTCCTCGCAGCACACGGGTGTCACATGTACGGCCACGGCCCCTCCACACCCATGGCCATGTCCACGCCGCCCATCGCGCCTGCGGGGCAAGCAGGGTGAGACCCGGGCCGGACCCTGCATGCATGACCCCTGACCCCGAACCCCCACCCTGACCCCTATTTGTAGCCCATGACCCTGAACCCCACCGGTAACCCCTGCCCCTAAACCCTACCTGCAACCCCTGACCCCCATCTGTAACCCTCACCCCAAACCCTACCCGTAACTCCTGACCCCACACCTGTAACCCTTGACCCCGAACCGTACCCATAATCCCTGGCCTCCATCTGTAACCCTTGACCCCAAACCCTACCTTGAACCCCAACCCTGGCCCTTATTCATAACCCCTCCCCTGACCCCCAAACCTACCCATAACTCTTGACCCTGGTCCCTATCTGGAATCCCTGACCCCAAGACCTACTGCTAACCCTAACGGTAACCCTTGACCCCTACTTGTAACCCCTGACCCTGGCCCCTATTGCTAATGCTACCCTTGACCCCTAGCAAAACCTGGAACCCCTGACCTTTGACCCCAACCCTTAACCCTAAACCCATCCCCTGGGGGGTATCCCCAAACCTCTCCATAACCCTAACCCTGTCAACCCTGACCCCTACCCCATCCATCACTCCTAACCCCCACCCATGACCCCCCAGCCCCCAGGCTG
>NW_005842504.1:1026599-1026927 GCF_000455745.1 Alligator sinensis
GGCCGGGGGCGGGAGCGGGAGGAGGGGCGGGGGGGCCCGACGGCCGGAGCAGGAGTCCGGGGCCCCTCCAGGCCGAGCCGAGGGCCTCGATCCCAGCAGAACGGTACCAAAATACGCCCCCCCCGCCCAACCCCCCCCATGTGAAAAGCTTTTGGTGGGGGGGAACATGATTTTTGGGGGAACCCACAATTTTGGGGGGAACCCCACAGTTTTAGGAGGGAAGACAGCATAATTTGGGGGGAACCACACAATTTGGGAGGAAAACTCACAATTCTGGAGGAAAACAATTTGGGGGGAAACTGCAATTTTGGGGGGGAGAAAAATACTA
>NW_005842504.1:1027019-1027372 GCF_000455745.1 Alligator sinensis
TGCTGAGTGGGACAAAACACAATTTCAGGGGGGAAAACCCACAATTTTGGGGGCTTCCTTTTCTCTCTTGCTTTGGAGGGCCATGGTCGGGCCGGGGGGGCAGATGCCCCCCTGGACCCCCCCCACCCTCCTGCCCCACTCACCAGGGGGGCGGACGCCCAGGTGCTGCTGCCCCTCCAGGCCGTAGCCCCCCAGGGGCGCCCCCTCGGGGCTGTACGGGGCCCCGGGGCCTGTAGGCGAGAGTGGGGGGGGTCAAGGGTCAAAGCAGAGGCTGGGGGGGGCTGCTCCAACCCCCCCCCCCCCTGCCCCAGGGACTGTGCCCCAAATGCCCCCCCGCCCACTGACCCCGGGCA
>NW_005842504.1:1028172-1029933 GCF_000455745.1 Alligator sinensis
GGGTTAGGCTAGGGGCACCCCCCTGCCACTGCAGCCCCCCAGCCCGCTAGAGCGGGGAGGGGACCCAGGTGTCCGACCTCCCAGCTCTAACCACTAGGCCCCGTTCCCCTGCCACAGGGGCTGGAAGTGGGTGGGCCGGGCTGGGCTGGGCGGTGGGGCCTGGGCATGCCCCCGGCCTGGTTAACCCCGACCGTGCCGGGGGCCTGCTGGAACCTGACACCCCTGGGGGGGGGGTGCCAGGGGCAAAGGTTGCCGTTTAACCCCATGGGGGCCAAGCCGCCGACACGGCTGTAAATTGAGAGCAGGTCTCGCCGCCACCCGGGCCCCTCCCGTCACCTCCCCCAGCGCCGCTGGAGACGGGACCCAGGCATCCGGGCTCCCCCGCAGACCCCACTCCCCTCCCAGGAGGAGGAGGTGGCTTGCAGGCATGTCCCTCGCCCTCCCTTGTGCCTCAGTTTCCCCTGTGGGGGCTGCCCCCAGGTCTGCCCCACCTCCACATGCCAGGGCGGGGAGTAGGGGGCACACGGCAGGGCTGGGAGAGGAGCCAGGCTTCTGGCCCCGCAGAGCCTCCTCCCTTCCCGGAGCGGGGAGGGGACCCTGGCGTCCGGGCGGCCCACCTGGTCGGAGAGGCTGGGGCAGGCGTAGTCCTCCAGGTCGGACTTGGAGCCATCCCGGTCGTCAATGACCAGGTCGATCGGCATCTTCCCCTTGAGGCAGGTGATGTAGCGGTGGCAGAAGTTGTCGCACAGGTCGTGCACCTGCGACCCCCAGAGACAATGTGGGGTGGGGGGGTTGAGGCCAGGCCACGGGTTCAAATCCCCACAGGGTCCGGACCTCACAGGGGCTCCCGCTGTGTCCTCTATCCATCCCCCCCCACCAGCCCCAGGACAGCTCCGTGCCCCCCGGGCCTGGCCCAGGATGGAGCTGCACAGAGATCCCACTTCTCCCACCAATCAAGGGCTGGGGGCAAGGCTGGGCTGGACTGTGGGTTTGAATCTGCACGGGGTCCAGACCTCACAGGGGCTCCCGTTGTGCCCTCTACCCACACCCACCAGCCCCAGAACAGCCCCGTGCCCCCCAGACCCAGCCCAGGATGGAGCTGCGCAGAGATCCCACCACTCCCACCAATCACCACAAGCTTCCCCCTCTTCGGGGGCCCAGGAAGCGAGTAGGGGGGTGAATGTAGATGCCCAGGTCCCCTCCCCTTCCCCCCTCTACCCCGTGCCTCAGTTTCCCTCCCCATCTGCCTGAGCTGCCAGGGGCTACCCCTAATAGCCGGGCTCCCTGCCCCCCATTCCCTTCTCTGCTTATATTTTTAACCCTTCCCTCCCCTGACAAAATGTCTCCAAGCCGAGTCCAAGGGTCCCTTTGTCTGCCTCGTGCCCCCCACCCCCAAATCGGCTGCCGGGGATACAGGGTCTTCCAGGCCCAGTGCCTTCCAGGAGCTCCCAGGCAGGCCAGGATGGGGGTCCAGGTGTGGTCGGGGGGCACATTTACCTTCTCCAGCTCCAGGAGGTGGAATCGCAGCACCTGGATGGCCTGGATCATCTGCAAGGGGGGAACGAGGTGGGTACATGGGGGAGCCGGGAGCCCAGATGCCTGGGTCCCACATCCAGGGCTGGGGGGCCCACGGAGGCTGGTACAGGGGGAGGCAGGAGCCCCCAGGCACCTGGGCTGGGATGCTGGATCAGGGGATGGCCCCGCATCCTTGCCCAGGGTCAAGGGGCGACTGGGCAGAATTGGGGGGTGGGAGGGAGGGCC
>NW_005842504.1:1030386-1031776 GCF_000455745.1 Alligator sinensis
CGAGCACTTGGCAAGCTCGCCCTTCTCGAACCCCAGCGCCAGGAGCGGGAACAGCGGGTGCCTGCGGGGCCAGTGGGGCTGGGGCGGCGCGGGGGGGCTGCCCTCGCCCTGCCCTGTCTGCCGCTCCGCTGTCTGCTCCCTGCCCCATCCGTGGATCCACTTTCTGCTCCCTGCCCGCTAGGCTCCCTGCCTGCTCTGCTGCTCTGCTGTCTGCTCCCCACCCCCCAGGCTCCCTGCCTGACCCACTGCTCTGCTTTCTCCTCCCCGCTCCATATTCCCTACCCCATCAGCTGCTCTGCTTTCTGCTCCCCGCCTCGCCCTGTCTTGCCGTGCCAAGGCTCCCCATTCCCCTCCGGCAAGTTCAGCCCACGCGCTCCCCGCCATGCCCCAACATGTGTGTCGCACACCCGGAGCCGCCTCCCTTCCCACACGCCTGCCGTCGCACCCCGCCCCTGGCATCGCCCAGGCTCCGGCACCGGAGACGGGCGACTCCACAGAGACCCCGAATCGGCCGGGAAAAGGCAAAGCCGCAAATGAAAACCAGTCTCCGCCCGCCCTCCTCCCCCCCAGCCCCTTCTTCCATTCCCTGGGGAAGCGCCGTCCTGTCCCTTTTGGCCCCTAAAAGCCCCCCCTCAAAAGAAAATGAAACCCTCTTTGTCTAGTCTCATTGGGTCCGTCTCCGCCGGGAGACAGCACTCGCCTGAAACCGGGCGGACACGGTGCATGCGCCGCTGGGGGTCAGAGATGGGGTGCAGACCCCTGCCCCGCGCCTTGCACCCCCCGCCCCCTGCATTAGGGCCCGGCGCAGCCTTACCCGTAAATCTCATCCTTCTCGCGCTTCCAGGCGTCGCCGTTGCCGATGCCGGCGGGTGCCCCCGCGCGGTGGGTCACCCCGGAGGGGCCGTACGGGGAGCTCTGGCTCAGCGAGGGGGGCGGCAGGCTCCTGCCCAGGTGGGGGTCCGCGAATCCCGGCAAGGGGAGTCCATCCATCGCGGGGTAACACGCCAGGTCCTCATACTGCAAGACACGCGGAAGGAGGGAGCCAGGGGCTGGGAGCTGCGCCCATGCCCAGCGCCCGGGGCTGCGCCCGGGGGGCTGGCAGTGCCCTCTTAAAGAGACAGCGCCCTGGGGGATTTTGGCGCCCCAAGGATTTTGGCACCCAGGATGAGAGGTCACGTGCGGAGGCTGGGAGAGAAGTGAGGCTGCTCGGGGCGGGGGTGATCCGGCTTTTCCCCTCCAAAGTTTTACCTAACGCCCACCCCCTCGCCACCTGCCCGCCCGCTTCCCGGCCCTGCTGGGTCTCCGCACCGACTCGGGGAAGCAAAGCCGAGCCAGGAGCTCCCCTAAAACCACCCGGGCCCCTCCAGAGAGGCAGCGGATTTTCCCACCA
>NW_005842504.1:1031932-1033980 GCF_000455745.1 Alligator sinensis
GCCCGCCCCTGCCTTTGTAAGGCTCATCCGCGGATGAGTCCAGGATCCGGCCTTTTCCCTTTGCTGGCAAAACTTCCCGGGGTTCCCTCTCCCCCCTCACCCCGCTTTGTCTGTTCTCAGGGAAAAGCAAAAGTTTTACAAGGTAAAAACACCTTGAAAATAAATGATGTATCAATATATTTAATTTAATTCTTCCAAATAAGGCAACAGGTTTTCCAAAGGTGGGGCACAGGATTTTTTTGTATTGAAAAGGAAGCTGATTCAGGCTGCGGAAAGCGCCGCCCCAGCCCCCAGCTTCTCCAATATATACCTATGTGTACGTATGGATGTATATAGGTGTGTGCGTGTATGTATATATGTATAGGCACACATATATGCATATATTTACATACATACATATATACACACATACACACACATGCACATATATATATACATATACACATGTGCGCACACATGCACACACACACATATATATATGCACATACACAAACACACACACACGCACATATATACATATTCATACTTACATACGTGCACGCACATACATATATACATATTTCTTTCTCCTTCCCATTTCTTCCAGCTAAACTTTGCCTCCAGCCCAGCTCGGAGCAGCTGTCCCCAGCCCGGCCCAGAAAGCAAAGCTCCGAAACATGAATTTGGCTCTAATCAAAGAGGCTATTTAAAATAATAATAATCGTCATCATTTTTTAAAAAAATCTTACCCAGAGTTTGTTTCTTTTCTTCTCCCTCCCCACTGAAAAGATTTCTTATTTCCCATGAACTTCTAGCAGACTCCCTGCCCCCCCGCCCCCCTTTATTTTATTTTATTTTATTTTATTTTATTTGCACCCCGTGAGCCCTTTGCAAACTCTTTGGACCCCGGCCGGATCTGACAAAGGAAAAAGCCAAGCGGGTCCACATCCGCTGGCCGAACGAGCTGGTGGGATGCCTTCAAGAGGGGTTGAAGACATTTCTCTACCCCCCCCCGCCTGCCCCGCACGCCTCGTTTAAATCACCCGGCCCCCGCAGAGAGTTTACCTGCTCTTTGCCTTTTTATTTTTTTTCCGTTTAAAATAATAAAGAAGAAAAGCCAAAGGCCGGGAGTTCAACCCATGCCTTCGCTCGCCCCAAAAACCCACATTTTAGCGGGTGGAAAGGATCCACCCGGCTCATCCTACGAACCCGGGGGCCGGGGGTGGGGCTGGATTTGTCCTTCCACTTTCTCCTGGTGTGATCTGCTACTTGAATTCACTTTTGTTATCAAATACCTTTTCTTTTTTCCAATTTAAAAGATAAGATGCCTAAGTATTCAGTTGAATTCACTTTTATTCCCAAATCTCTTCTTTTTTTCCCCCCCAATTTAAAAGATAAGACACCTAAATATTCTTTTGCATTCACTTTTATTCCCAAATCTCTTTTTTTTCTCAGTTTAAAAGATAAGACGCCCAAATATTCTGGGTTTTGCACTGGGCTGGCTCTGGCCGCTGCCGTTTTGGGGTTTTCCTATTTTTTCTTCTATATGAAAAGCCCCCAAGAGTCACTTTTCTGCCCCCTCCCATAATACTAGTGTCCCTGCGGATATTTGCACAATGATTTTAAGCAGTGACAGAAGCTGGGGGGGGAGGGGGGGTCAGCTCTATTCCCGCTGCCCCTGCATGGACTCCGAAAGGGGGAAAAGCCCCCCAAAAACTCATTTAAATGTCATTTTTTAAGCCAGGAGAAACTCTTTGGGGAGACGTGGGTTGATACGTCTCAGCATCGGACGCCTGCAAACTCCACGACCCCCCCCCCCCGAGATTCGTCCCCCACTTCGTCTCTCTGCAAAAAGGGGGTGAAAACAAGTTGGGAAAGGGAGAACTTTGCAAAAGCCGCTCGGCGAAGGCAAAAATCCAGCAGGCGAGAGGGACCCAGCTCCGGCGCGCTGGCAAAATGACATGGGGTGGATCCGGGGGGCTGGAGGGTGGACGCTGAGACACGTGGGGGGGTTCACATGCACCCACTGAACCCCGAAAAGCGACGGGAGACTTGGAGACCCTCGAATT
>NW_005842504.1:1035545-1035977 GCF_000455745.1 Alligator sinensis
CCTTCGGCAGCTCGGCCACGTCTGGGGCTAAGGCTGCTGGGTGCCCCAGGCCCACGCGACCCAACATACGTGGCCTGTCTGCCCTGTGTCCCCTGCGCCACCCTCCCCACTTACCCCGGATGGTGACACCCCCCCCCCAGTGTCCCCCTTTAGCTCCTGGGAGGTTTCTGTGCCCATCTCCCCCCCCCATTTTAAAAGCTCTTTTCATTGGCTCTTTTTTAACAAGGCTTCATTAAAAAGAGGTTGTTTCACGCTAATTGCCCAATTATCAGGGCAAAACGGAGCCCTCCGCCAGGCCAAGCTGCCCCCGCCCCCCTGCCCCGGACGCCCGGGTCCCATCCCACTGCCTTCTCCGCTGGGGGGGCACAGCCAGGGACCCCCACGTGCCCTCAGTGCCAGGCATGTGTCCCCCCCGCCCCAGACACACATGGA
>NW_005842504.1:1036178-1036465 GCF_000455745.1 Alligator sinensis
CAAAATTGAGGCGCCTTGTGGACCCGGGAGGGTGCTGGGGGGACCCCAAAGTCTCAGCCCCCCACCCCCCCCAGGCAAAGAAGAGAGGATTTAAAGGGCTAGGGCCTCATTCCCACTAATTACAGCTGCTAATTAACTCCCCCTCCCAAGAGGTCCAGATCTGGGTGCAAAGGTCACCGGCCAGGCCCCGCGTTTCCTGCCTCAGCTGCTCTGCCTCAGGGCAGGGGGCTGGGGGCTTGGGGAGGGGGGCAGCAGGACACTTGGGTTCCCATTCTGCTCCCCTCCGT
>NW_005842504.1:1036475-1036968 GCF_000455745.1 Alligator sinensis
GGTTGCGACCAGCTCTGGGGAGGGGTCAACAGGACCCCGTGGACAGACAGACAGACAGACTTCCCCGAGCAGCCCTGACAGCCCTCCCTGCACAAAGCTGGGGGTGGAGTGGGGGGCTGCAAGTCTGGGGGTGCTGGCGTGTGCACAGGGTTGGGGGGGTGTGCAAAGCCTGGGGCCAGGGCCTGCTCTGCTCCCCCCCCAACCCCAACAGGGGCACCAAGGGGGCACGGGGAGCTGGGTGTCCCCAGGGCCGAGGCTCCTGCGTGGCACGTGGCATGGAGCTGTGGGGGGGCGATGGCTGGAGGGAGATAGAGAGAGATAGCGGCACGGATAGAGGGACAGACGGACAGGCGGGGGAGGATGCGCGCACACCAGAGGGCGCGGCAGGCAAACCGAGGGACAGACGGGGCGGACAGGGCTGCGTTGGCGGGGGGCGGGTAGACAGATGGGGGCCCCCGACCGACCGGCTTTCTAGGCCCATGACAAGGTGTGT
>NW_005842504.1:1037099-1038023 GCF_000455745.1 Alligator sinensis
GCCTCGGCATCATCTGTAACACGGAGCAGCTCCCCCAGCACGGCCTGTCCGTCCCCTAGTGCCCCCCGCCATCCCTCCGTGCACACACACCCTGCACCCTCCGCGCACACCCTGGCCCCTCCCTCCGGCCCCACAGCCCACAGACACCTCCACTATCCATCTGTCAATCCGTCCATCCCCACACACCCCTCCATCCCGCCCTCCATCCTTCTGGGCACATACACCCTCCCGTTTATCCCTCCATCCACACATATCCCCCTATCTATCCATCCACCCATCGCACCCATCCCTCCCACATCCATCCATCCACTTCCTTCCTTCCCTCCTTACATCCATCCATCATCTCTTTCCCACACACATCAACCCAGTCATCCCCATGCACCCTCCATCCATCCATCCATCCATCTATCCGTCCATCCATCCGTCCATCCACTTTTGATTAGTCTATTCACCTATCATCCATTTATTCATCCATCCATCATCTATCTATCTATCATCTCTCTATCTCTGTCTGTCTGTCTATCCCCACACCCCACCTCTATCTATCTATCTATCTACCTATCTATCCCTCCCTCCATGCTGCTGACACCCTGCATGTCTCTGCCCTGCTCCCTTCCCCAGACAGACCCCGCAGGTCATGGCCAGCCCATCTCTGGGCCCATCCGAGGCACCGAGAGCCACCCTAGGGCTGCTCTACTGTGCCCCCCACCCCCGGGCCCATCCCTGGCCTCTCCCACCACCTGCCATCAGATCACCCCCTGGGCCCCCTGCCCCGGATTGGGGGGTCCCACCTGCCCCCTCCCTCCAAAGAAGAGCCCAAAGGAGGGGTTGGGGCTGGGGGGGTGGTGAGATGAGCTCTAAGGCTTTGCACCCTGCTGCTGCCCCTTTAAGGGGAAAACACTGCTAGACCCCCCCACCCGCCCC
>NW_005842504.1:1038208-1046866 GCF_000455745.1 Alligator sinensis
GTTGTGGGGGGAAACCCACTCCATCACTGTCAGTCCGGCCGCCTCTCCCTGCCAGGGACAGGAAATTAATCCCCAGCCCTTCTTAATGAAAATGCAAAGCGGGCAGGTCCCTTTCCCCGTGCCCCCCGCCCCCCAGGGTGTCCGGACACAACAGGACCCACAAATCATGGGAGGGGTGGGGGTCGAGGGTCCAGATCTGTCCCCCCTCAAACCCCCGCAATGGTTGAAAGCACTAGAAAGCAAGACCTGGTGCTCCAGGCCTTGAAATGGGTCGGGGGGTGGGGGGGGCCGGGGACACGGCCATTTTGCTCCCATAGATTGTTGCAGAGGGAGAGCGCACCGTGCTCTCTCCCCCAAACAGGCATGATTGGGCGGGGAGAGGGGGGTCTTTTTCCAGCAACCAAAATCAAGCGGGGCTGGGTGGGGAGGTGCCCCCAGCCTGGCTCAGAGATCGCCTCAGCCAGGGTTTGTACAGTTTCCTTTGCTGCCCCGATCCCAGCCAGGTTTGTACAGCTCCCGGCGCGGCCCCCCAATCCCAGCCCGGCACGGCCCCAATCCCACCCAGGTCTGTACAGCACCCAGCGCAGCCCCGATTCCAGCCAGGTCTGTACAGCGCCCGGTGCGACCCCGATCCCAGCCGGGCACAGCCCTGATCCCAGCCAGGTCTGTACAGCGCCTGGCACGGCCCTGATCCCAGACGGGGTCTGTACAGTGCCCATTGCAGCCCCGATCCCAGCCAGGGTCTGTACAGTGCCCAGCACAGTCCTGACCCCAGACGGGGTATGTACAGCACCCGGCGTGGCCCCGATCCCAGCCAAGACCCATCACCAGCTGGATCGAGGCCCGATTCCTCCCACCCCATTTAAAAGTCGTCCCGCGTTGGCTCAAGTTACCCCTAATCCTGCCCTAATGCCCCCCGGCCTCCCTCTCCCCAGCGCCACAACCCCGCACCATAAATCACCGGCTGCCGGGTGATAAAGTCAACAGGGCCTTGAGTGTTTATTTTGCCGCTTTAAACCCCCGTCCCCCTCATCGACGAGGAAACATGTGAAGAATGCCC
This sequence comes from Alligator sinensis, assembly GCF_000455745.1. Lineage (NCBI taxonomy): Eukaryota > Metazoa > Chordata > Crocodylia > Alligatoridae > Alligator > Alligator sinensis. The sequence continues at coordinate 1,039,269 of NW_005842504.1, forward strand.
CCCTTTGAAATCCTCCACCCCGTAAAGGATATTTATTGCGCGGCAGCTGTGGATTTAGAGGCGCAGCGCTCGCATTTACGACCTCTCGTTACATACGATTTTCAGTTAAAAGAAATCTCCCCCCAAGCCTCCTCCTTCTTCATTCCCCCTGTCCAATAATTCATTCTCAGGCCAAAAGGGGGAGGTGGGGATGGATGGGGGGGGAAGAAAGCCAGGCTGGATGTCTGCTTTTGCATTTAAATTTGAGAGAGAGAAGCTTTGTTTGAGAAGAATCAAAACCAAGCTCCCGGGTTCGAGAGAAAAGAGCTGTTTATAGGCTGGACCGCACAGAAGGGATGAGCCCTTTGATGCCAGCACCATGCTCGCGGGGTTCGTTTCCCCGATCGCTGGGGGTGTCTCGAAAGGCCCGAGCCGGGAGAGAGACTGAACGCCCAATGCGGCACTGCGCAGATCCGAAGCGTCCGGTAGAAGGAGAGAGAGAGGGTGGAAAGGCACAAAAAAAAAAACCACCAGGTTTTTATTTTTAAGTACAAAAATTGAAGATCCTCTCACATGCAGTGGATTTCTTTTTTACCAACAGAGGGATTTTTTTTTTTTTTTTTTTACCAACAGAGGGGGCGGGGGGAAGTGTCTCAGCAGACTTCCCTGAATTCTCCTGGTGATGCTTTTAAATACACGGCCTGGATATAACACAAAGTTTAGCAAGACCCCCCCTCCCTGTCCCCATCCCCAACTGGGTCCTCTCGGCGTTTGGCTGAGCTTTGCACGCCCTTGGGCTTGCATGCAATTAATGCTGTTTGGCTTTACTGCGCAGTAAACTGACTGTGTGTTAATCTGACTACTGGCATATGCTGGTAATACATTTATTGCGCAGCACGCTCATTTACTGCGCAGCAGGTGCCTGCACGTGTAGATGGTGATGCTTTGCTCCCCAATAAGTGCCTGCACATGTGGATAGTGATGCTTTATTGCGCAGTAACACCTGCATGTGTAGACAGTGACGCTTTACTGCACAATAAGTGCCTGCACCTGTAGACGGCACCGCTTTACTGCGCAGATTAGTCTACCACATGGTAAAGCATCTCATGCAGACGCAGGCCTTGGGGAGTAGATCCATCCCCTACAGCAAACCTCTCTTCTCCCAACAGCACGTGTGCCCCCGAGAGAGACACACATACACGCGTGCGCGCGCTTCGTTCAGCTAAATGAATCAAAGTGGGTTATGGAGATGGATTTGTAACTCTTAGCCGGCTGGTTCCTACCCCCCCGCCCGCCGCCTTCCCCGCCTGTTGCTTTTTTGGAATAATATCGATTCAAGCATTTTTCCCCTTGGCTGAGACTGAAAAGCCGCTGGAGGATTGGAAATTAACCTCTTGGTGTTTCAAAGAAATAGGTCTCGGGGGGGTTGAGGCAGAAGAGAGACTCCGAGGGGCCCCAGGTTCAAAGGCTTCTGTCCTGGGGATGGTAAAGAGAGCATGCAGAGGCCACAAAGGGGCTAATCTCCCTCCTTTAGACACTGGGCATTGAGGGGAGAGAAAGGGGCTGAGACGGACGGGGCGGGTGAAAGCACCGAGGCTTGGGCTCTCCCAGGCACAATTTGCTAGGGCCCGGCTGCACGTGCAAACGGGAGCTGGCCAGAAACCTGCTCGAGAGTTGTCAGACGTTTTCAAGCACTAGCTTTATAGCTGCGTGGCTCTCTTCATAGCTGGACGGCCATTTTTATGGCGCGACCATTACTTTGCACATGTGGCTACGTTTATTGCATGATTCACCAGCGAACTGCGTGATCATTACTTGGTACATGGTGTGGCCAGTCTACATTTATTGCACGATTCACTGGCTCATTGTGTGATCATTACTTTTCACCAATTCATGGTGTGGTCATTACTTTGCACGTGTAGCCAGCCTGCATTTATTGCGCGATTCACCAGCTCATCTTGTGATCATTACTTTACACGTGTGGCTGTTCTACATTTATTGCGCACTTTGCCAGCTCGTTGTGCGATCGTTACTTTGCACTGGTGGCCGGGCTAACTGGGGGCTGGGCTTACTGGGGAGAGTGGGGGGCAAAAGAGAAGCAAAGGCTGGGGAACAAGAAGGCATTAACCCCCCCCAACCAGCTGGTAAGAAACACTGCACATTTCCAGGCACAGAAGGTGGCGGTGGCAGAGAGTAGAGTCAGGGTCAATGAGGGACGGGACGACCCCAGCAAAATGCCTATCCAGCCTTCTCTTAAAGACCCCCAAGTAGAGGCGAGCACCACCTCCCTCGGGAGCCCGTTCCAAATTTTGGCAGCCCTAACCGTAAAGAAGTTTTTCCTGATGTCCAGCCTAAATCTGCTCTCTGCCAGTTTGTGCCCGTTGCTCCTTGTTACCCCAAGAGGCGCCTGGTGAACAGAGAGGATTGGGATAAATTCATGGACGGGTCTACTCACGGCTATTGAACAGGGCGGTCGGAGATGTTGCCCCCGGCATTTCTAACCCGCTGACCGCCCGGAAACAGAAGCCAGGTGACAACTGGGGTCCAGGTATAGTCCTAGGGATGCGGGGCTGGCAGGGACGCCCAGGGGTCACATTTAGTCCAGCCCTGACCTGAGGCAGGATCCGCCCCGTCCAAACCAGCCTAAACAAGCCCAGCGTCGAACCTCCGAGCAGCACGACTGTCAGCCCTGACGCCGCACCGGGCATCGCACCCAAGCCTGCTGCAGGGAAAGCAGGGGGCAAACGTCCTGCCGCTGCCAGGGGGGTCGTGGACACTAAAGAGACCCCTGGCGCAGGCCGTGCCCCCGCTTCAGAGGAAGGGGAAACCCCCCAGTGCGCACCGGTCTGAGCAGGGGGAAATCCCGTCCCTGCCCACAGGGGCAAGTTATCCAGGGATAAATGCAATTTGTGTGCGTGTGTGTGTGTGTCTGGTGGGGGTGGCATATGCATGCACGTGGGGAGGTGTGTATGTATGCATGTATAGGGGCAGTCCCCCAGATGCCTGGGTTCTGTGGGGGTGCGTGTGTGTGCGAGCGCACACGTGTGCACATGCACCCCCAGACATCTGGGTTGTGAGTGTGTGTGGTTGTGTGTGTGTTGTGCATACACGCGCAACCCAGACACCTGACGTGTGTGTGTGTGTACATGCACGCACGTGCACACACACATCCATGGTCACCAGCCCCTCCCCTCCCCTCCCCAGCCGTGCCAGCCTCTCGCCCCTTTCCCCACGTTACCACTTCCACATTTGCAGCTAGGAGGTTTTCTTTTCTTTTCTTTTCTTTTCTTTTCTTTTTTTTTTAATTAAAAACCGATTGATTTTTCCTTCTTCAAGACAGATTTCCCCCTTCCTCCCAGCCCTGCCGCCTGGCTCCACCGCCTCCTTCCTGTCCAACGGGTCGTGCATCTCAAGCCAGGGCCATTTTTAATCTGGAGAGTCTCTAATCGACAGAGGCGTGGCTGGAAAGTCACATTATTTCCCCCTTGCTACATCTGGCGACTGGGTGAGAGTCGCCCCCCGCTCAGTGATAACCCCGGAGATTTGCCTCCTCTGTGGTCAGTCAGATTTATTCCAACCCAGGCAGACAGAGACAGAGATTTTGAACCTAAATTAACCCACTGCTTTTAAACAAAGCCAAAAAAAATCCAAAAGCCGGCAGATTCCTGAATGATCTCAAGCGATAAAACCTGATTTATTAGCTCCAATGGGAGGAAGAGAAGAAGGAGGGGGAAAAAAATAAAATAAAACCAAGTTCCCTTAAAAATAATCCCAGGCTCCTTTGAAAGTGTCGTCACGTGTACATCGTCTGGGCGTCACGTGTACAAGCGCCCCATGTGTTTGCAGGGTGGGGAGGGGTGATGTCTAAGAGGGTCTGACATTTTTGGCAAGCCAGGAAGAGGAGGGGAGGGGAGAGGTGGCTAATGAGGTCCAAGTGTTTCCAGGTGATCATCAAGGAGCCGTGTCGAGCCCACACGTCTTTCTGCAGATCCTTTTGGGGTATCAGAAGAGCCCGGTGGTTTTCTTTTTGAGGGATTTAACGACGTGGCCCAAGAAACAAAGCAGCCGCAAAAGCGAGTGGGGAAAGGGGGTCAAGACGGTGTCAAACAGGGGTATCAGATGCAACCTCCCAGCCGCCTCCACGCGATGGGTTAGACACCCCGGACGCATCCATACGTGCACATTTACTCTGCAGAAACCAACAGTAATGCTCAGCACAGGCACACGTCTACACGGGTACGCGTACTGCACAGTAACACAGCTTGAGCACAAATCTGAGCAGCATGCAGGTGTCAAATTTATGCCCGATTAGCTACTACGCAATAACACACGTGTAGACGCCCTACGTGCAGTAACACTCTGTGCGTGGGCTGACTTGGGACTCAAGCTAGAAACACTTGGACCTCGTTAGCCACCTTTCCCCTCCCTTCTTCTCCTTCCTGGCTTGTCAAAAATTTCAGACCCTCTTAGATGTCCCGTCCCCGCTACCCTGCAAACACACGGGGCGCTTGTACACGTGACGCCCAGACGATGTACACGTGACAAAAATTTCAAAGGAACATGGGATTATTTTTAAGGAAACTTGGTTTTATCTAACTAACTTGAGTTCCAAGTTAGTTAGATAATGCGCTTTAACACCAGCGCATGTAGACCCGACCTATTCCCACTTATTGCGCAGTAACTTAATGCACAGTAAATTTAAGCCGGAGTAAATCCACGTGTAGACACATCCCCACAGTATAAAAGCGAGCAGCCTGGTCTTGATCCGGTCCCACTAGAACGTTACCTTTTGATCTCGTTTGAATTCGTTAATATATGTTGAGTCATACCGGGTTGTTGGGTTGGCGGTGGCCGTCCCTCAGTGAGAGCACCCTACTCGTAGTCGGGTCTTGTGGTGGCTTAAGAGTGAAATGTTTGAACCCCACCCACGGAGGTGGCAGGTCTTTCCGCAGGGGAAAGTCAGCCGTAGGCCAGGATTTCTTTCCTCTCCCTTCTTCCGCTCTCTCTTCTTCGTTTCCATATGGACTGTCTCCTCCTCACTTAGTAGGCTTGGGGATTTTCCAGGGGCATCGTTAGGGGTACCTCTCCAGGCTCTCGGGATGCAGCTGGTCAGTCACCCATGTTTCACATCCGTAGGCTGGGGTCAACTCATTGTAGACCCAGATCTCGGTGTCTTTCTGGAGATCACGATGAGTACAGACCCGCTGAAGCAACATGGGATGGGAGCAGGGGCATTAAGCACCCACGTCCTAGGAGGGGCACGAGAATCCCCCACACGGATGTGACACACTCACTGTCTGGACCCCAAACAAAAGGCAGCCCCTTGGGATGACTTCTCCAGCCCCATGGGGTCCCCCGTCTTGATGCCTTGTCCCCTTACAGTAAGCAAAGGACCAGGGAGTGGGAAAAGGCCAGCTCGATCCAGAGTCAGGATGTCCCCACGGAGGGGGATTCGAACCCACACCCCTTCCTAATCCAGACCCACTGGCCCAGCTGAGCAGGGAAGAAGCCGGGGATTGATTGATGACCTCGGGCAGCTCCAGGCACAGACAGGTGGGAACGAAAGGAGCCGCGAACGCCCGAGATGAAACGATTTGCTGGGGTCTCCACGCCGTCATGGCTCGGGGTATAAGCCCCCCCCGAACTGCACTCTGTGTCCGGCCAAAGCTTTGATGGGGAAACCCGAGCCAGCTTTCATCCCAGACTCCTCTCCCGTGGCTTGGCAGAGCCCCCGTGCCTAGGAGGGGTTGGGTGCCGGCTCGCGACTCGCTGGGACCTAGCCCCCGGGGACCCGTCTCCCCTTCCTGGGACCAAATCGAACACCTCGGAGGTCACGACCTGTAATTCATGTCCACCTGAAAAACCACGTGGCCAACCGCCAGCTCATCGTGACACAGCCCGGCACCCCTGTCCAAACCCACTTGATCTTGGAGTCCCCTTCTATTGAGCCCTATCAGGCAACAGGCACATCCTGAAGCATTGAGATTTAAGGGCCTTTAGACCTGGCTGCATGGTTAGCTTAAAACTGTGGTTAAAACATGCACCCAGTAAAAAAAGCAACTCAAAAAAATACCGTTCCTCACTTACATTAAAAAGTTGGCCAACTACATTAAATCAGTATAACCGGGGCAAAAAAGAAATAGTGCAAGTCAAATTTACGCCCACTTAAAAATAAAAAGCATAGCTTCAAATAAGGCAGACAAGGTTCTTTGGGTAAATCTGGTATCTTTTATTAGACCAACTCAGATAGTTGGAAAAATTCTTCTTAAAGAGCTTTCAGGCACAAACACCCTTCGCCAGGCTGAGGAAGCGTCTGCAGATGGTCTTAAAATAAAAAAATTTAGTTCAAGATAACCATATTTGGCAAACAGAAGCAAAATTATTCATCTGCATTAGAAGAAAGGCTTAAATTAGTTTTATGTATTAAAAAAGCAAGTTTTGTGGTATATACTGCAACAGTGGGGCAGGAAGCTGGGCGCCATGCCGCTGCGCAGCCAGCGGCACGAAAATACCGCTCCTCCCCGCAAGGAGCGACCACGCAGTCGCTGGGTACCTGTTTATACAATTAAATGCCTGCGCAATAACGACAGCGCAGTTACGACAGTGCAGTGGGCACATCCACACGTGCCTTTACACCGGCTTAAATTTACTGCGCAGTAAATTACTGTGCAGTAAGCAGGAATAGGCCGGCATCTACACGTGCATTACTGCACAGTAATTAATTGGGCGTAAATTTGATACCTGTATGACACAGGTATCAAACTTACGTTCAAGTCAGCATAAGTCACCATACTGACTGCACGATACGGGTGTGCACGTGTAGATGCGTGCCTGTAACGCGCAGTCATTTTGGTTACTGTGCACATGAAGACACACTGGAGTCAGACGCCTCCAAGACCGAATGAAGAAGGGGGGCTGGACTGTGGGTGCGACCACCCGGGACTGCGGCACTTGCAGTGATGCCCGCGGCTCGGCAGCGTGTGTGCAATGAATGGCCTCGCCAAATACAAGTAACGGGCACACGCATGTGTAACACAGCGGTCAGATGTGGTGCAGAGACAGAAGATGACGACGACCTGAACCGGGGACTCGGGTGAGCCCCAGTAGACAGACAGGAGGTGCCAGGACTCCTGTCGGAGAGGAGGGAGATGGAGATGGGGGTAGGACTCATGTCCCAGCTTCATCCTTACAGCTTTTTTTGGAAAATCCCCCCCCCAGCACCAGCCGCAGTTTAGGAGAGAGGTTGGGGTCTCGGCTGCACCCCAGGCCTCCCGGAGGGGGCTATTTTGATGGGTTCATCCCCCGCCCCCCCGATTAAAATAACCCACAGCAGAGCAAATGCACTGGGGCCGGGGAGGCTGAGCACAGCTCAGCGCTGCTCCCCGCACCCGGCTTCCCGTGACAGATCCTCCGTGGCCCCATCAATAACCAGGCGGCGCGAGGGGCGATCCATCACGGTGATGGATTCCTTCTCGGCGCGGCGGCCGGCAAGAGGCAGCCGGAGAAATTGGATGGCGGCTGCTGCGCCGAGCTGGGGAGGGAGATGGGGGTGGGGTGGGGGGGTCCCGTCCTGGGCTCAAGCCCAGCGCTGGGAGCCGGGGGGTGGGGGAGAGGATGCA
>NW_005842504.1:1047090-1049555 GCF_000455745.1 Alligator sinensis
TCAAAGGGGTTTGGGGACGGGGGGGCACTCAGCACAGCGCAGACAGGGAAGACAACCCCCCACAACAGAGGTACAGACCCCTGAGGACCCTCCCCACCCAAGTTTGATATCCCAGCATGCACCTCTTCCAGGACTAGAACCCAGGCATCCTGGCTCCAACCCCCCCCCGCAAAGTGCTCTACCCAATGCACATCATTTCCTCTCTGCAAAGCTGGGCTGAGAGCCCAGGTGTCCTGGCTCCCCACAAGGTGCTCTAACCATTGCACTTCACCGCCCCCGAGCTGGGATGAGAGCCCAGGTGTCCTGCCCCCCCCCCACCAGGCCCTTTATCCCAGGCACTGCCCTACGGGAGCCCCCCGGGGTAACTCACCGGCCCCGATCCGGCGCGTGCGCAGTGTGGGCGGTGGCAGGACTTGAACCCGGGCTGCGATGAGACCCAGGTATCCTGATGCCCCTGCCCCAAGCCCCCAGGGTCTCCCCCCTCCTGGAGCTGAGAAGGGGACCCAGGGGTCCCGCTGCTGGCTCTAACCACACGTGCCCGCTCCCCTCCCAGAGCCAGGCCTAGACCCCCGGCGTCCCCCCCGCTCTAACCACTGGACCCCTGTGCTGAGGGCTCCCCTGGCTGTGAGGGGCTGTGCGCAGAAAGGGTTAACAGGGATTTAATCGCCAGCCACTAACGAGGGCTCTGCTCACGCTCCTTTCTGCTCACGCTCATTTCTCAGGGGAGCTCTGGTGACAGCCCATAAATCACGGGCCCGGCCCCGATCCTGGCAGCCGGCGCCTGCGGGGCCCCGCGCAAAACAGGCGTGCAAATCCCCCCCGGGCCTATTGCAGGCTGGTGCATGTCTATGCCACCCGTTGGGGGGGACAGGGCCCCATGTGCAAAACAGGTGTGCAAATCCCCCCAGCCTGTTACACACCCACATATGTCTGTGACACCCTGGCGAGACAGGGCCCCATGTGTAAAACAGGTGTGCAAATCCCCCCCAGCGTGTTGCACAGCTGCACATGTCTGAGACACCCTGGGGGGGCAGGGCCCTGTGTCTGTGTGCAAAACAGGTGCAAATCCCTCCAGGCCTGTTGTACACCCGCATATGTCCGTGACACCCTGCGGGGGCAGAGCCCTGCATGAGTGTGTGCAAAACAGGTGTGCAAATCCCCCCTTCCAGTCTGTTGCACATCCAGACATATCTATGCTACTCTGGGGAAGCCAGGGCCCATGAGTGTGTACAAAACAGGCATGCAACCCCCCCAGCCTGTTGCACACCTGCACATGTCTACATCACCCAGGGGGGCAGCCAGGGCCCATGCGCATGTGCAAAAACGATGTGCAAATTCCCCTAGGGGGGCAGGGCCCCATTCAGGCATGCAAAACAGGTGTGCAAATCCCCTCTCCGCTTGTTGCACACCCACACATCTATGCCAGCCTGGTGCTAGGGCCTCGTGTGTGTGCAAAATAGGTGTGCAACCCCGGGGCCTTTTGCACGCCAGCGCATGGGTGTGCTGCCCCCATTCTCATGCACCTGCTCGCACGAGGACACATGGGCGTGTGTGCACTGGGGCTGGGCCTGCACCTTCATGTGACCTCTCCTTGCACTAGTGCAAGAGAAACACGCCTGCCCAGTGGCTGGAGCTGGATGGGGCCGGGAGCCTGGTCGCCTGGGGTCTCTCCCCAGCTACTGACGGCCCATGGGGCGGGGGGTGCACCTGGCACAGGGTCCCCCAGCTCTGCCCCCCCCCACAGGTGAAGGGCAATTATCCCCCAGCCTATCCATCGTGGGGGTCCCCAGCTTGGGGGTGGGGGAGGTGGTATTAATTTGCTCTGGAGCTTCCAGCCCTCCCAACCCCTGCCTGGAGCCGGGGAGGTGGAGCGGGGGGTGCTGGGATGGACAGACAGACGGACAGAGGTGGGATGGATGGACAGGGATAGCTAGATGGACAGGGACGGACAGACAGATGGAGACGAATAGACAGACAGGCAGGCGTGTATTAGATAGACGGATGGACAGACGACAGACAGGCACGCACTGGATGGGTGGATGGAGAGCGCGGGGATGGACAGACAGGCGGGTGACCGGTGTTTATGCAGGTGGACAGACAGACAGGCGAGAGGCAGACGATGGACACTAGACAGACAGACAGACGGGGCGGTGCGACAGGGAGCCCAGAGAGGGGCAGAGAGACGGCTGCCGGGCGTGGGTGCAGGTCGATCGAACGGACAGAGAAGTGATAGACAGACAGACGAGGCTGGGTAGATAGATGGCAGACAGACGAGCGGATGGATGGACAGACAGACAGGCGGGCGGGCAGGGAGGCGACAGGCAGGCATGTATTGGACGGATGGACGGAGAGAGCGCGGAGGTGGACAGACAGATGGACAAGAGGTGTCCAGGCTGCTAGACAGACAGACGGCCAGACGGCCGGGGTGGGGCACGGATGGGTGGGGATGGGTGAGCTGGGCGGGT
>NW_005842504.1:1050194-1051372 GCF_000455745.1 Alligator sinensis
AAAACGAACCCAGGTGTGCAGGTCACTCCCCCCAGCCCCCAACTCCGGCGATGACTTGCTTAGCCAATTGGGCCGGTCAGGGGGGATTTGGCGGACCCCTCACTCCAAAAGTCCCCCCCCCCAAATTGGGGGGGGCACAAATGCAGCCCCCCCGCAGAAGAGCACAGCACAGCGGCTTTCTTCAAAACACCTGTATTGCGTCTCCGTGGGGCGAGGCGGCATGCAGGCGGGGAGAGGGGTTGGGGCAAGGCTGGGGGGGCAGCTGGGGGGCACCGGTCAGGGGGGATTTGGCGGACCCCTCACTCCAAAAGTCCCCCCCCCCAAATTGGGGGGGGCACAAATGCAGCCCCCCCGCAGAAGAGCACAGCACAGCGGCTTTCTTCAAAACACCTGTATTGCGTCTCCGTGGGGCGAGGCGGCATGCAGGCGGGGAGAGGGGTTGGGGCAAGGCTGGGGGGGCAGCTGGGGGGCAGAGCCCCCCCCAAGAGCCCCCCATGGGGCAAGGTACAAAGTCACGGGCATGAAAAGCGCCTGGTATCCAAAACAAAGAGGGGGTAAGAAACAGGGGTTAAAAACACTGCCCCCCCCCCTAGAGACCCCCCAGGTGGCTCGGAGAAGTGGGGGATCCCCCTGGACCCCCCCAACACCTGCCCCCCACAAGCCTGGCACTGGCTGGGTCTTTACAAAAGGGAATTCACATTGGGGTCAGAGGGCATGGCTAGGGTTAGGGGTCAGAGGTCAAGGCCCTGCTCCCCCCAAACAGCACTGGTGAAAGGGGCGGGGGGGCCTGGGGTCTCCAGGGCTGGGGGGGCCTCGACGGGGGTGGTGTTGAGCATCCACGGGCAGAGCCTGGAAGCAGGGGCTGATGGGGTGGGGGGAGCTGGGGGTGGAGCAGGCTGGGGGGGCCCCACAGGTCACACCGCACCCCCACCCCCACCGGCTCCCGGCAAACTCAGGCAGCTCCGTTCCACGCCACTGGGGTCACTCACCAGAACCAGCTGCAGCAGGAGCCCCTGGGGGCGGGGCATAAGGGCACAGAGACAGGGGCATGATGGGAAGGTGGTGGTGTTTGCTGTCTCTCCAGCTGCAGAGCCAGGTCTAGGCCTTACTGCCCCCTCCCCCCCACCAAGGAATGAGGTGCACCATGTTCCCGGGGGGGGGGGGGGGGTTTTTGATAG
>NW_005842504.1:1051403-1052797 GCF_000455745.1 Alligator sinensis
CACAGCGTGTGTGCCTGTGCGAGTATGTGTGAAAGCAGCTGGGAGCACATGCGTAGTGATGAAGTGCTGTTGTGCATGCATGTGTGTGTGTGCAACTAAGAGCAGTGGGTGCAGTGCAGTGCCATGAAGCATGACTGTGTGTGTGTGCACACACGCTGGTGTGAGAGTGCAAAGGTGCCCGTGCATGCACATGTATATGTGCACATGTGGGTGCATGGGTCCGTGTGCCTACGTGTGTGCATGTTTGTGTGAGCACATGGGGATGCATACATGCACTTGTGTGAGCGCATGGGTACACGTGCATGCACATGTGTATGCATGTGTGTGCACATGCGTGTGTGTAGGCACATGTAGGGGTGGTTGCACAGATGTGTGTGCACATGTATGTGCAGAGGGGCACATGTATGGATGCGTATACTTGTACATGTGTATGTGCATGCATACACATGTATGGGTGCATGGGTACACATACGTGTGTGCACATGGGTGCATGGAGGCACATGCACATGTGTATGTGCAGGTGTGCGCGTGGATGTGCATGAATGCACATGTGTGTGTGCATGCGTGCACTAGGGGCACGTGCAAACACGTGTGTGGATGCATGGGTGCATATACGCATGCATGCACGTGTGTGGGTGGATGCACAGATGTGTATGTGCAAATGCATGTGGGGCCGAGTGAATGCATGTGCTTGGATGCATGCATGTGTTCATGTACACACGCGTGTAGGTGTCTGGTGACCGGCCAAGCACACTGTGACATGGCACCTGCGGGAGGGGAAGCATGAGGTGTGGGTGGCCCTGCTGGGCTGGGTCCACAGCGTGCGCGCACCCCACTCTTCCTGCCCCTTTCACAGCGGGGGCAGGAACGGGCTTCCCCCCGCCAGCACCTCCAGCCTGGGTGTGTCCGTCCGTCCGTCCATCCACCGGGGGAGCTCCCAATCGCGCGGCGACGAGCAGAAACCAAGGCGGGGGGGAAGTTCAGGGCCTTGCACGGGCCTTCATTTTCTCCTGGGAGAGCAGCAGCGACTCTCCCAGGAGAAGTCCAGAGCATACAGACATTGGAGCGGCTTCTCCTGGGGCAAACATGGCCGCTGCAGGAGGGAAGGCCCCTGCGCTCCATCGCTCCTGGGAGACCAAATGTCTGTGTACGCAGCATTTGGAGCAGCACAGGTCCCCCCCCCCCCCCCCCCCACCCCGGGCCCCCGAGACGGAGGCAGGGGAATTGGGGGTGCGTGAGGGTTCGGCTGCCAGCAGAGTCCATGCTCACGGCCTGGGGGATGTACTCAAGAGTCAGGGGAGGGAAGGGGAGGGGAACCGGGGGGCCAACTGCAGGCAGAGTCCAAGTTCATGGCTTAGGGGCTTATTTGAGTTAGGGGAAAAATGGGGAAGTAA
>NW_005842504.1:1053209-1053738 GCF_000455745.1 Alligator sinensis
CCCGCCGCCAGCAGAGTCCACGCTCCCCGGCCCCACGCACGGGCCCCACACACACACGCACACACACAGGACATGGGGGCGCCAGGTCCCTGGGGCGGGGGCTGGAGCGCGGGGGTGCCGGCCCCACCCCCATGGCGGGGGGCTCAGAAGCCCTTGATGTGGCAGTAGGCCTCGAGGCTGGAGAAGAGGATGTAGAGGAACCAGAGGCCGAGGAAGAGGCCGACGGTGAGGAGCTTCGGGGTGCGGGGGCCGCCCAGCTCGCCGCCGATTTGGGGCCGGCGCCGGTAGAGCAGGACGCCGATGCAGACGAAGGCGAAGATGGTGAAGAGGGTGACGGAGAAGGCCAGCGTGCCCGTCTGCACGTGGAAGTCCTGGCCCTGCGCCGCCCAGTACACGGCCGCCACCGACCAGGCCACGCCGAGCCCCAGGAAGACGTTCACCGCGTTGCTGCCCGTCACGTTGCCGATGGAGGCGTCGGCGCACTGGTCCTGCAGGGCCGCCACCTTGCTGGCGAAGGTGTCTGCGGGGA
>NW_005842504.1:1054324-1055616 GCF_000455745.1 Alligator sinensis
CCCTGCTGGACCCCCCCAGCCCGACACCCCCCGCACCGGGGATGGAGGTGCCGAGGGCCACGAAGACGACGGCGTTGACGGAGTCCTTGAGGCCCACGGTGCAGCCGAAGTGCGAGGCCAGGTCGCCGATGAGGGCGGTGAGGAGGCCGATGACCAGGATGGAGACGCTGAAGCAGGCCCAGCCGTTGCAGTACTCGGTGGGGGGCACGCAGGCGAACAGAACCTTCCAGAACACCGTCAGGAAGTGCATCACGTAGTCGAAACACGACGGCAGCCGCTCCTCCCGTCCGTCCTCCTCCTCCTCCTCGTCACCTGGCACCGGGGGGGGTAACGTTGACCCAGGGGCTCCAGGGTGCGGGGTTCGGGGACCCCTCGCCCAGGGCTGAGAAGCAGCTGCTTCTGGGGTGCAGCATCAGGGGACCCATTGCCCAGCTATGAGATGCAGCTGCCTCTGGGGTGGGGCACTGGTGGACCCCAGGGCTCAGATGACACTGCTTCTGGGGTAGGGCATGTTGGGGGTGTTTCTATAGCGACGGTTTCACGTGACAGTGAGATGCGGCTGCCTCTGGGTGTGGGGCACTGGTGGACCCCAGGGCTGCGGCGGCTGCTTCTGGGGTGGAACATCAGGGAACCCATTGCTCTGCACTGAGATGCAGCCACCTCTAGGGTGGGACACACTGTGGGGGTGGGGTTTACATACAGACCCATTCACACAGTAGTGAGATGCAGCTGGCTCTGGGGCGGGGCGCGTTAGGGCCTGCCAAGCCCACAGTAACAGGGACAAACCCCATCCGTGCCACCAGGGGGCGCAGGTGCCCCTTTCCCAGGCTGGCGTGGAGGGGGCGGGTGTAGTTCAGGATGGGAGGGGCACTGAGAGAGTGTCCCGGGGCCCTCGCTTGGTGCCAAGATGCAGCTGAGTCTGGGGTGGGATGTGAAGGTTGTTCACACGGGGATCTGCCCCCTCGGAGCCGAGAGGCGGCTGAGTCTGGGGTGGGATGTGGAGTTTGTTCACACGGGGCTCTGCCCCCTCGGAGCCGAGATGCGGCTGAGTCTGGGGTGGGTTGTGGAGGTTGTTCACACAGGGATCTGCCCCCTCGGAGCCGAGAGGCGGCTGAGTCTGGGGTGGGATGTGGAGTTTGTTCACACGGGGCTCTGCCCCCTCGGAGCCGAGATGCGGCTGAGTCTGGGGTGGGTTGTGGAGGTTGTTCATGCGGGGACCTGCCCCTGCCCAGAGCCGAGATGCGGCTGAGTCTGGGGTGGGAAGTGGGGCGAGCGCGGGGCCGTGGCACCCA
>NW_005842504.1:1055641-1062135 GCF_000455745.1 Alligator sinensis
GCCGGTGTTCTGCGGGGGCGGCGGCGGGTCAGCGCCGGGGGCACCAGCGTCCGGGCTCCCCAAACCCTGCTCTCGCCCCCCAGGCCCCACTCCCCTCCAGCCCCCACTCCCCCCAGACCTGGGGGAAGACCCCAAGCGTCCGGCCCCCCCTTGCCTTGAAGTCGTAGGACTCCTCGATGATGACCTCCAGGCGGCAGTTCTCGCCCAGCACCGGTTTGCCCATCTCGGCGATGCGCCGCGCCTCCTCCTCCTCCGCCGACAGCTTCTTGTCGCCCTCGCCTGCGGGCACCGCACCCTGAGCCTCGCCGGGACCCCCGCGCCAGCCCCCAGCCCCTGCCCGGATCTGCCACTCGCGGAGGGTGGGACGCTGGGGAAACTGAGGCACGGAGACGGGCGGGGAGCAGGGCCCAGCCCAGGTGTCTCCTGCCCCGGTGGGGACGCAGCTGGGAGCTGCCCCTGGGTATCCACATGTGCCCGTCATCATGGCACATACACATGCACACATCCCCACGGTACACACGCACACAGACACATTGCCACAGGATACGTACACACACACACATCCCCATAGTGTATACACACGCACGTGGACACCCCCGCCAAGGTGTACACAAATACATGCACACATCCCCACAGTATGCACGCACACCTATATATGCCCGTATCCCCGTGGTATACACACATGCACGGACACATGGTACACACAAATACACGTACACAACCCCACAGTCTATGAATTCATGTGTGTGCGCGCACACACACACACACACACAGAATCACAGACCCATGGTATACACACATATGCCCCCCACTGTACACACACACACACACACACACAATCCCCATAGTACACACACACAGACACATGATGCGCACACACACACACACGTACACATCCCCACAGTACGAACACACACACAGACCCCTGGTGTCCACACATCCACACCCTCACCCACCCTCATGGTACACACAGATGCAAGCACACATCCCCACAGCATGTACACACGCACGCACACTGGCTCTCGCCCTCCCGCGCACACTCCGGCGCCCGCCCCCGCACTCGCACGCACTCTCTCTCCCGCCCACACACGTCTCCTGGTGCTCCTCACGCCCACGCACACCCGAGCGGGGCCTGGCACGGCTCCACGTCCTGCCGGACTGCCCGCGCCCCCCAGGCCCGGCGGTGGGAGTCCGGGCGCGGGCGAGGGCGCAGGCACAGGGGGGGCCTCACCTTGGTTGAGCAGGAGGGCTGCAGAGAGAGGGAGAGAGAGCAGGCCGTCAGCACGCGCCAGTGCCAGCCGGCGGCCCCGATCCTGGCACCGGACCACACGAAGACCCCAGGCGTCCTGGCTGCCAGCCTCAGGACTTGACCGACACGGATGCACCCCCTGCCCCCCCCCGAACCTGAGATCCCGGCCCTGGGCCTGACCCAGGGACACCCCCCGCTCCCCCCCAGAGCCACAGAAGACCCCAGGTGTCCTGGTTGCCAGCCCTGGCTCTGCTCCGCCCCCTGCGCGGCGCTGCCCAGGCGCCCGTACCCGAGATGCCGCGCTTGAGCCAGCGCGGGGGCCCCAGCTCGATGAAGAAGTTGTCCTTCTTCTCGTACTCCTCGTCGTCCACGATCTTCACCTGCAGCGTCTTCCTGCCGGGACGGGGGTGGGAGGGGCGGGGGTCAGGATTGGGCCTGGCGTGACCTGGACCCCCCCACACACCCCGCTGCCAGGCACCAGGGCTGCTCAACCATGTGTCAGGCTTCCCTACTGCTGCGAGTGGGGGGATTCCCGTGATGCCCCCCCCAGCACTGTACAGCATGCTGCCCCCCCCCCACACTTCACAGTCCCGTGGGTGGCGGCAGCCAGGCTCTGTCACACGCACATGCATGTGCACGCACACATATATGCATGCATGCACACACTTGCACGCACATACACACACACTTGCCTGCCCAGACACATGCATGAGCACACACCAACATGCACGCACTTGTCTGCATTCTTGCACACCCACAGACACTTGTAGGAGCACGCATGCATGAACACACACATGTGCATGAACATAGATCATACAGATAAACGCTTGCAGATGTATGCACACACACACTCAGACACACACAGATGTGCACGCGCACACCTGCAGACACACACATTGCACTCTTCACACCCGCAGGCACCTGCATGAACACACTTCCATGTGTGCATGCACACACAGGAACACACAAGCACTTGCGTGCACACACGTATCACACGGACACACATTTTCAGGCATACACACATGCATGAACGCACACACAGAGAACTCATGCACTTACACACATGCATCATACAGACACACTTGCAAGCACACACACACACATGCATGTATTCACTCACAAAGACACATGCACATAGGCACATGCATGAACACACCTGCAGACATACACACACACTTTTACACCCACAGGCACCTGCCTAAACACACCTGTGCGTGCACACAGGAACATATATACACTTGCATACACACGCATCATGCAGACACACACTTGCAGGTACACAAACATGGGTGCACTTGCATGCACAAGGGGACACATACATCATATAAACACACACTTTCAGGCACATACACATGGATGCACTTGCACACACAGGGACACATCCACTTGCACACACACACACATCACACAGACACACACTGGCAGGCATGCATACATGGGGTGTACTTGCACACACACACACCCCTTGCATGAACACACTTGGATACATACATGCACATGCATGCACACACCCTTGCATGAACACACTTGGATGCACGCACACGCACACACCCTTGCATGAGCACACTTGGATACACACACACACCACCCCTTGCATGAACACAGCTGGATGCACACATGTACACATGCACACTTGGATACACACATACCACCCCTTGCATGAACACACTTAGATGCGCACACACCCATGCATGCACACACACCCATGCATGAACACACTTGGATGAACACACACACACACATGCATGAACACACTTGGATGCACACGGATGCACACACCCTTGCATGAACACACTTAGTTGCACACATGCATGCACATTCTTGCATGAACACACTTGGATGTGCACGTGCACATGAGCACACTTGGATGCACATGTGCACATGCACACAAACCCTTGCAGGAACACACTTGGATGCAAGCACACACACGTGCATGAACACAATTGGATGCACATGTGCACACACCCTTGCATGAATACACTTGGATGTGTGCACACACACACCCTTGCACGAACACACTTTGATGCACACATGCACACACACACCCCCTTGCATGCACACTTGGACGTACACATGCGTGTGTGCGCGCGCGCACACACGCACACACACACACCCTTGCAAGAACACACTTGGATGTACACATGCACGTGCACACAATGTGCATGAACACACTTGGATGCACACACACGCATGCATGCGCACCCGTGCATGAACACACTTGGATGCACACGTGCATACACCCTTGCATTAACACACTTGGATGCGCGTGTGCACAGACACACACACACACACCTGTTCATGAACACACTTGGATGCACAGATATGCACACGCACACGCCCGCCCCTCCCTCCAGCACTCTGCAGCACCCGCCCAGGCCGCATTCCAAGCCAACCCTGAGCGGGGGCGAGGGGGCAAAGTCAGGCCCCAGCAGCCAGGCCCCCCGTACTCCGTTACCCCCCATGCAGCAGGTGCAGGCCTCCAGCAGCTGGGGGGTGGGGGGACCCCTCAGCCCAGGGGGTGCCGGGGCCCCAGGCCCAGCCCAGAGGGAAACTGAGGCCCAGGGAAGCAGCAGAAGCAGGCATCCGCCCCCCTCCCCCACCAGCTCCGGCTCCGGAATATGAAGATCTGGGGAAATCTCCCCCCCCCGGTCTATTTTTTATATAACAGCGGTGGGTGGAGGAGAGGAATAATTATCCGCGCGGAGCAGATGCCTCCTGGAGGATGAGTCACGAGGAAGGATGCGGGGAGCGCTGAAGGCTGGGACAGGCCGGGGTGGGGGGGAGCGGGACCGATCCAGGGCCCCCCTCATTAGCCTCCTCGTCGCAGCTGGCAGCAATATCGCGAGCCAAACCCCCAAGCCAAACCCTGGAGCCCCCTGCAATCCCACCCCCCAAAGGGCCATGATGCTGCTGGGGATTTATTCCATGCATTACGGTAGCGCCGGGGGCTGCACATGTCCAGGGATGAAGGGACTTGCCCAAGGCTGCCCAGGAAGTCAGTGGAAGAGGTGGGAACCTGACTTCAAGTCTCCTTGGCCCCAGCCTGGTGCCTTGACCCTGGCCTCTGACCCCTGTAGGATCGGCGTCAGGCCGCCCCCTACTGCTGTGTCCTGTGCCCTGTACTGCAGGCCACGAGGGGGGATTCTCTCCAGGCAGAGGAGTGCATGGAGCCGCCGGGCCTCTGGTCCGCTGCTGGGAGGTCAAGGGGGGTCTGTGTGTCCGTATCTCTGCCACCCCCATCCAAGGGGTGTCCCAGTGACCCCCCCCAATGGGGACGGTGGGGGGGGGGAGAGGGGAGCAGCACATCGGGATGCCGGCACCTCCCTGCGTGCGGGGGGTGGGGACCGGGATGGATCTCCATGGCAACCAACCGCGAGCTCTCCCATGTTGACACGAAGCAGAGAAATCAATTACCCAGCGCTGCGGCGGCCTCCCGGCAGGGGGGCAGGGCCCCCAAACCGCGGCCACGGGCGGGGCTGGACAGGGAAGCAGGGAGGCAGGTGGGTGGATGGACAGATGGATAGGCTACCCCCAGGGATGGATGGACGGACGGACTATCCCGATGGAGAGACAGACAGCTAGATGGAGAGCTAGATAGCGGGCTGGATGACTGGACAGACAGACAGACAGGTAGAGGAGGGGGTGGGTGGATGAAGGCACAAAGATGGACGGACAGACGGACGGATGGGGGAGCGGGTGGATGGAGGCCTATGGAGATGGACAGACAGGTTGACAGATAGCGGTGTAGATGGATGGACAGACAGACAGACAGCTAGACAGGCAGGGAGATAGCCAGCTGGATGGACAGACGGACAGACAGACAGACAGACAGACGGCAGGGCGGGTTAGGGCGAGTGAGGGCAGGAGCGGAGGGACGGATGGACGAGAGGGTGGATGGATGGATGGATGGAGGTGCATGAGGCTGGACAGCCAGACGGGCGGGCGGACGGACAGTGTGGACGAGGCTGGAGGCACTGGGCAGACAGATGGACTCTCCACGACTGCGAGGGGCCTGCACCCCAGACCCCCGCTGCTCTGGCCACGCACCCACCTCCTGGCCCCCCGCACAGACTGGGGGGGCACATGCCCCCTACCCAAGGATGCCCGGAGCCGCATCACCCCCCCAGCTGCACCTCACAGACAGCGGGGAGTGGGGGGGGGTCCCCACGCCGGCTCTGGGAGCCGCAGTGTCCATCACACTGGTCGCCAGGGCTGCACGGTTGCCAGGGAACCGCCGGTGTGTAATTTCAGGACTGCTCCATCACCATAGAGACCAGCCGTATGTTCCCCCCCACGTTCGGAGGGGGGGCAGGGAGCCAGGACACCTGGGTTCCCCGCGAGGGCAGGCGTGGGTGGCTCTAGCAGGGTGATACCCCGCCCCCCCGCCTGCAACCAGGCTCCAAGCTGCAGCCGGGGGGAGTCCCCTCTCGTTATAGGATTAACGAGTTACCAGACTAGAGAAGCCCCTTCTAATTAGTGCCAACGGGAGGGGGCGGTGTGATCTGCTGGGTCCCTAGATGCAGCCACCTCTGGGGAATACCCCCTGCAACGCGCATGCACACACGGGGCCCAGAGCAGGGACAGCTGTACCGGCGAGACCGACCCGGCTAGCACTAGGTCGGAGGTCACGTCGAGTCCGAGTCCGACCCCAGCCCGAGGCAGGATCAGCCCCAGACAAACCCCGCGGGAGATGACCGCCCGCCCTGCCGCAGCCCCGGACGTTGCGCCCGACCCTGCTGCAGAGGGTCGCGGGTGCCAACGTGCTTGCTTGGCGTGTGTCTCGTGCCCCGTACCGCGGGCTGCTAGTGGGAATCTCCCTGAGCAGGAGGGTGCGAGAGACCCCCAAACAGAGGCTTTGCCCCCACGGCAGAGGAAGGCAAAACCCCCGTGTCTGAGCAAGGGGGGAAACCCCTTCCTGCCCCAGTGCAGCAGGGGCTGATCCCCCAGCCAGGACCCTGCGGGCTTGGTGCCAGCAGCATTGGCACGGCCTCCCCCATGGGTGCCGGGCTGGGACTTAAACCCCCCCGACCTATGGAGCTGAAAGCGGGGGGCGCTCAGCAGAGCCCCAAAGCCTGGGAGACCCCCAGCTCCTGCAGGAGGGGCAATCCCCACTCCTGAGCCCCCTCCCCACCAAAAAGCTCCAACCCATGACATCTGCCCCCAGCACCACTCCCCATTTCCCATCCCCCGCCCCTGCAAGCCCCGAATCCCATGACTCCTGGAGCTGGGGCTTGCACGGCATCCC
>NW_005842504.1:1062193-1062490 GCF_000455745.1 Alligator sinensis
TTGCAGGGCGTCCCCTCCTTGCATCCCAGCCTGCCCCAAATCCCACCACGCTGAGCTGGGGCTTGCAGGGCGTCCGCTACTCCTACGCCAGCCCACCCCGAATGAATCCCGTGACTCCGGGAGCTGGGGCTTGGAGAACCCCCCTCCCCACCTCCGGCGGGGGGCAGGGCTTACACGGTCTCGTCGTCGTGGAACTCGAGCTCCCCGCAGGCGTCCTCGTAGTCGACGCCGCCGCCGCGGGCCGAGCCCTCGACCGTGCGGTAGGGCACGAGCACGGTGCCGCGGGCGCCCGGGCCC
>NW_005842504.1:1062857-1067498 GCF_000455745.1 Alligator sinensis
CGCCGCCGGTCCCCGATGGCCAAGAGCAAAGGGTGGGAAAGGTCTCCCCCTCCCAGGCATCGCGGGTCCCGTCTGCCGGGCACAGGCTGGGCGCTGCAGATGGGCAAACTGAGGCTGGCGAGCAGGAGGCACGTCCCGACTCTGAGGGCGGCCGAGCATCAGGCCAGGGAGAGCTTCGAGCGCGGGTTGGAGGGGGGCCGCGGGAGGTCCCTTCCAGCCCCACTTCCCTACGATCCCGTGACTCTCCCCCTCCCAGGCATCGCGGGTCCCGTCTGCCGGGCACAGGCTGGGCGCTGCAGATGGGCAAACTGAGGCTGGCGAGCAGGAGGCACGTCCCGACTCTGAGGGCGGCCGAGCATCAGGCCAGGGAGAGCTTCGAGCGCGGGTTGGAGGGGGGCCGCGGGAGGTCCCTTCCAGCCCCACTTCCCTACGATCCCGTGACGCCCGGGTCTCTCTCCCGCGCGGGGATCGCTCACGGAGAGCCCGGCCCAGGGGAGGCAGCGCTCGGGTTAGACTCGCAGAAAACCAGGGTGGGAAGGGACCGTGTAGTCCGAGCCCCAGCCCCAGCCAGGACTTGGGTCTTCAAACCCCCCTGGGACGGCGACCCCGCGCCTGCAAGCCGCCTGCGCCGTAACCGTGGCTGGACGGACCCTCCACGGACAGCCCGGCCCGGCCCCTTGCTGCTCTGCTCGGCCTCCCCGGGCCGTGCACGAGTGTTGCACGAGTGCCCCTTCTCCCATCCGCCTGGTCCTAGCGCCCTGGGTCTTGTAGGCCAAGAGTTGGCCCGTGAGTCGATGAGCTCCTCGGTCTACCCCCTTCGTGATGCTATCGACGCCCGTCCTGTCCCCCCACTTCAGCCCGCTCCTTTCCAAACAGAAAAGCCCCCCCGGGTTTTTTGGGTCTCTCCTGGGGCTGGGACCTTCTCCAATTCTCCCCCGTCCCTTTGGAAGACCTCGGCCCTCGTCTACGTTGAGTTTCATCTGCCGGGGGGGGTTGCTCTCTACGTCTACGACCTGACTTTCGCCTTCATCTGCATTGAGTTTTTCCTGCCACGTCATACCATTGCTCACGGGGGACCCACCTGGGCTCCCGCCCCGTCCTCCTCGGTCTTCAGCCCTTCGCGGCCGCTTCGCCGCCCACCCCCTGGCACGGTCCCATCCCGAAAACTGACCCTTTATACCTTGGCCGACCCGTCCTCCGTCCGGTAGTCCACGTAGAAGGTGTGGGCGCCCTCCCCGCCGTGCTGACAGGCCACCGTCAGCCGCACGGAGCCGCAGTTCTCCAGGCAGTGGTAGAGGCACGGCTCGAAGAAGATCTTGCTGGCCGTGTCCTCTTCGGCCTCCGCCGGCCCCTCGGAGGCCACGGGCGTCTTGCGGGAGCACTCGGCCGCGTGCTTCTTGAGGATGTTGCCGGCTCCCGTCATCATGCGGGTGGCTTGGATGCGGTAGAAAGCGCGGCTCTTCTGCTGATGCAGCAGGGCGTAGTAGTTGGCCATCTCCACCAGCTGCTCCAGCTCCTTCTCCGGGTGCTTCTGCTTGAGGTCCTTGAGGATCTGAATGACCTCCTTGCGGCTCTCGTCCAGGTCTTTCTCCTCCTGGCTGGGGCCGGTGGCCGTGAGGGCCGGGGAGGCTGGGGCGGCCCCGTCGGGCACGCGGTCGTGGGCGAGGAAGCCGCCGTCCATCTCGATGTCCTTGGGGAAGTCGCCCTCGGTGCCGATGATGATGCCGCTGCGCGGGTCGGCCCGGTAGCGCTTGTACACGTACTTGTAGAAGAAGAGGCGCTTGTCGGCGATCCAGGCAAAGACCACGCACACGGGGAAGAAGACCAGGGTGAGCAGGGCTTCCCACACCTAGGGACGGAAGAAAGGCCACGGATGGGGTCAGACCCCGGGTCCGTCCTGCCCAGCCCCCGGGGCGCCAGAAAGCAGCGCTGGACGGGAGCAGGGTTTTCCCCCGTTCCTCCCCGCCTCGCAATCGCCTCCCCGCTGCTCCGCGCCTGGATTCGGCCGCTCTGCTTTGTCGAGCAAGAGCGGACGCGAGCAAGGGACCTGGGTCTGGGTCTGGCGTGGCCTCCGTCGTGGCTTCTTGTGGGCTGATGTTGGGCCCATCACAGGCCTGCTGCAGCCCATCGTGGGCTAACGTCAAGCCCATTGTGGGCTAACGTCGACCCCATCGTGGTATGTCATGGGTTAATGTAGGGCCCATCACGAGCTAACATTGGGCCTGTTATGGGCTGTCATGGGCTAACATCGGGCCCGTCACAGGCTAACGTCAGGCTAATCACAGGCTAATGTCAGACCCATCACGGGCTAACGTCAAGCCTGTCGTGACCCATCATGGGCTAACGTCGGGCCTACCGCGGGCTAACCTCGAGCCGGTCCTGGCTTGTCACGGGCTAACACGGGACCTGTCACAGGCTAACGTCCTACCTGCACGATGCCCGGCGAGATGACCGCCAGGATCAGGTAGAGCCAGATGTAGGCGAAGATGCTCCAAGAGGCCGTGACGAAGAAGACCCGCAGGTGCTTGATGCGCCGGCTCTCGCCGTTGGGGATGACGTAGACGCACACGGCGATGACCACGAACATGTTGAAGGCCGCGCTGCCCACGATGGTGCCGGGGCCCAGCTCGCCCGCCTGGAAGTTGTGACCGCAGACCTCGATGACCGACAGCAGGATCTCGGGGGCCGAGGAGCCCAGCGCCATGAGGGTGAGGTTGGACACGGTCTCGTTCCAGATGCGCACGGTGCCCACGCTGGTCTCCCCGTTGGCCTTGGTGACCGTGATCTCCTTCTCCTTGGACGTGATGACCTCGATGGAGGCCATGAAGCGGTCGGCAATGATGGAGACGCCCAGGAACATGTACATCATGGCCACGAAGTACACGATGGCCCGGGCCGCCTTGTCCCCGAACGACGGGTTGTCGGGCTCCCACACGGGAAGCAGCACCCCCGGCAGGCACCGGTTCGAGCCCTGGCAGGTGCCGTTGTTCTCCAGCACCGGCGCCGGCGTCGCGGCTGCCACCGCTCCGGAGACGTTCTCGGCCCACAGGGCGGAGGCCAGCAAGGCCCGGCCGAGGGACTGGGGCAGCGCCCGCCGGCCCGGCGCCATCGTGGGATCTGGGGAGAGAAGGAGAAAGGGGTGGAGAGGGATGAGCAGACCCCGTGCTCCGCAGACAGCCCGGGGGTCCTGCCCCAGGGGACCCAGAGATGCCCCCCCACCCCGGGCTGCCCCGCGGTGCCAAGCCCGGCAGATGGTGCCGGTGGCAGCCTGCCCGCCGGCGCTGCCGGACCCGGGGCCTCAGCCCAGCCTGGCTGGGAGCCGGGGATGTGTGACTGGGGCGGGGGCCAGGACGTGCATGTACAGCGTGCGTGTGCTGCGCCTGTGTGTAGACTCGGCGGGGTGCAGTGCGCGTTGCGTGCACCGCACACACACACACACGGAGTATGTGCAGATGCACGTATGATGCGCATGCATACAGAGTGCAGGCACATGTGCACAGACACGCATGTGCACACAATGTGTGCACTCACGTTGCGTGCAGAGGGCACGCACACACACTACTTGCACACAGAGCACGCACCCCTCGCATGCCTGTAGAGTGCGCACACAGCACATGTGCGCACACAGCACACACTTGCTACACACACGTGCAAAGGCATACACGCACACAGACAGAACGTGAACTGCACCCCCCCAGAGTCCACACACGCACACATGCTCAGCACACGTACACTCTATGCACATGCAGAGGCATATGCACACACTCATGCACACATGCAGGGCACAGGCGCTGCACCCCTCTAATCAAAGCTCCAGGTCCTCACACAAGCACACAGCACACGCACGCTATATGCACATGCAAAGGCATACATATGTGCACACAGAACTCACACTGCGCCCCTCTTCCCTGAGACTCTGCGTACTCACACACACTCCACACGTATGCTACACACACACACACAGAATATGCACTGCAAACACCCCCATGCACCGATTCATGTCTTCACACATGCACAGCACACGTATGCTACACACACACACAGAGAATATGCACTGCAAACACCCCCATGCACCGATTCATGTCTTCACACATGCACAGCACACGTATGCTACACACACACACAGAACATACTCCCCACCCACAGTCCGCTCATGCACACAGCACACATGTACTACACATACACACAATGCACTTTACACCCCCCACCCACAGACTGTGAATTCACACACACACACACACACACACACACACACACACACACACACACAGGCTCCATGTACTCACACACACGCACCATACCCGGCACATGTCCCACCTACAGAGTCCATGTACACACACACACACACACACACACGCACAGCACACACATCCGATGCGCACACATACAATATGCACCGCACACCCTCCACCCACAGGCTCCAGATCCTAGCACACACAGCACATGCATGCCACACACACACACACACACACACACACACACACACTGCACACCCCCTGCCCACAGAAGCTGTCACACATGCACACACAGAACATGCACCCCCCCACCCACACATGCACACACACACACATACACACGCACACAGAGAATCTGTACCGTGCCCCCCCCCCACACGCACAGGACATGGCTGCACACGCCACG
>NW_005842504.1:1067654-1070177 GCF_000455745.1 Alligator sinensis
GGGGGACGGCCCCTCCGGGGGCTGAGCAGAGTCTGGGGGGGGGAGCTCTCCCCATGCACCCCCCACCCCAGCACAGCACCGGCTGCCCCAGCTCGGCCTCGGGCCTGGCGGGTCCCTCGTTAAGGACCGAGGCTTCATTAGCACAGGCCCAGGCTGCAGCTAACGAGCCGGGTGGCTCATAGCCAGCCCCGCGGGAGCCCCAGGTGCTGCCCCGGGATAGGAGCAGACACACGGCCCCTTATCCCGGGATAAGCCGACCAGGCCTAGGCTTCCCCTGCGATGTCATCACCATGGCAACTTTCCGGGGAAAAGCTCTGGAAAAAAGGGATGGTGCAATCCACGGGCCAGATCCCGGCGGGTGTCAACTGGAGTCACTCCGGTTTATATCCATGAGCCAGATCCCAGCAGGTGTAAACCGGAGTCGTCCTGGATGAGATCCTGGGTGGTGTCAACTGGAGTCACTCTGGTTTACATCTACAGGCTAGGGGTAATCTGGAGTCACTCCTGTTTACACTCATGGGCCAGACCCTGGTGGGCCTAAACTGGAGTGACTCTGGTTTAGATCAAAAGGGCACATCCTGGGGTGGTGTAAAACAGAGTCACTCCAGTTTACATCCATGGGCCAGATTCTGGCAGGTATAAACTGGAGTCACCCTGGCTCAGATCCATGGGCCAGATCTCAAATGGTGTAAGCTGGAGTCACTCTGGCTAGATCCTGGGTGGTGTAACCTGGAGTCACTCCAGTTTACACCCACAGACCAAGCATAAATTGGAATCACCCTGGCACAGAACCACAAGCCAGATCCCAGATGGCGTAAACTGGAGTCTCTCTGGTTTCCATGCAAGACCAGACCCTAGCAGGTATAAACTGGAGTCACCTTGGCTTAGATCCACAAGCCAGACAGATCCCAAGTGGAGTAAACTGGAGTCACTCTGGTTTACACCCATGGACTAGACCCCAGCAGGCGTAAACAGGACTCGCTCCACATCCACAGCAGCTCCCAGCCGGTGGGCACGGGCACGGGCCCCACGATCCGGAGTGAATCCGGAGCCCCCCCACCCTGGCGCCACGGCCTAGGCCCGGCAGCTGCCTCCCGCCGCGCTCCTGTAATTAATGTAATCGCCTCATTACTGCGTCTGGGTGAAACATCAATTAATCCGTCCGGGAGGCGACGCCACAAAGGGCTCCATTAGCTGCTAATAGGCACCTTGGCGCCGCGCCGGGGCCGGGCCCGGGCCCCCTCCCGCCCGGGGGCCGCGTCAGGACCCAGGAGTCCACGCGCTGCTGCCGCCCCCGGCTGGGGGCTTTGCTGTGCGGTGGGGGGGCCCGTCTCTAGTCTCCACCCATGGGCCACATGCTGGCAGGGGGAGCTGGACTCACTGCGGTTTACATCACTGAGCTGGGTCCCAGTGGGTGTAAACTGGAGTCACTCCAATTTCCATCAATGAGTTGGATCCCCCACAGGTGTAACCTGAAGTCACTCCAGTTGACATCAACAGGCTGGATCCCAGGGGGTGTAATTCGGAGTCCCTTTGGTTTACACCAGTCGGCCAGAAGCCACCCAGAGGGTGTAAACTGGAGTGACTCCAGTTTACGTCTGAGCCAGATCCTAATGGATATAACCTGGAGTCATTCTGGCTTACATCAGCATGCCAGATCGCAATGGGTGTAACCTGAAGTCACTCCGGTTTACATAAGTGAGCCAGAACCCAGCAGGTGTAAACTGGAGTCACTCTGGTTTACATCAATGGGCTAGACCTGAATGGGTGTAACCTGAAGTCACTCCAGTTTACATTAGCAGGCCAGATCCCCATGGGTGTAAACTGGACTCACTCCAGTTTCCATTGATACCAGCCCCTGCCCCGGCGCTGCCCCCCTGCAACGGCCTGGCCCCGGCTGCAGCGGGGGTCAGGGGTCAGAGGTCAGGGGGACGGCGTGCCCCTAGGGTCACAGGAAAGCATAAGCCCCCCCAGAGCCAAGGGGAAAGGGCTTCACTCCAGCCTTGGGGGCAGGGAGATACTGGGGGGCATTGCATTGGTGACCTGGGGGGGGCACAGTCTCCCACACCCCCCTGCCGTGACCCCCAGCACCAGGGGGGAGCCGGGCACCCAGCGCCCCGATCCCTGCCCCTGGCCCAACACCAGCTGGCGAAGCTGGACGCGGGGATAGCCAGATTGGGGGGTGTGAGGAAGCGCCTGGGCAGCAGCCCCCAGGGATCTGGGTTCAAGCCAGATCTACTGCAGATGGGCACGTACAGCACCTGGCGCGCCGGGGCTGGGGCCATATAGGGCCATGAGCGGGGTCCCTGCCCTGCCCAGACCCTCCCAGGGGGCCACAGGCCTCGCACGAGGGCCCATGACATGCGTGTGCTCGTGCTGCACGTGTGTCCAGTGTCGGGGGAGGGCTGGAAAGGACCCAAACCCACATGCGTCCTGAGCCCTGTACCGCGAGCAGCGTCGGGGGGGATTCTCCGCTGGCACAACGCCTCCGGCTCCCCCCCCCCCCCCTCGACACGGGGTCCT
>NW_005842504.1:1070890-1076379 GCF_000455745.1 Alligator sinensis
CGGACAGCTCCGTGCTGGACAGCGCCGGGGGCGGGGGGCAGGACCAAGGGACCTAGAACCCGGGAGCCTAGAACCCAGGAGCCCCGGGCCTGGATCAAGGGACCTAGAACCTGGGAGCCCCGGGCCAGGACCGAGGGACCTAGAACCAAGGAGCGTGGGGAGCTTGGACCGAGGGACCTAGACCCCGGGCGCCGGAGCAGGGGGGCAGGAACCCGGGTGTGCCGGGGCGAGGCCCAGGGTGTCTGGGGACCCGGGACCGAGCAAGCATGAACCCAGGCTGCGGTGGGGACCCAGGACCCGAAGGCTGGCCGCAGCCACGAGGGACGCGCCCGCTCCAGCCCCCCAGGGCCGCTGGACGTGCCAAGCTGGCGCCCTCGCTGCCTGAAGCTGGGGGGTGCCAGGCGGGTGAGGGGAGGCGAGGGGCTGGTGCCAGGGGTGCTGGCGACCCGGGTGTGGGGCGGAGGTCAGGACAGGCCGCGGCCTTGCAGGGGGGCTCCTGGCGGGACCCAAGGGGTGCCAAAAGCCTGTGGCTTGCTCTCCTCCCTTCACCCCGAGGGCACAGGGCCGAGGGCACGGGGCAGCCCAGCAGACTAGGGCCAAAGGCTGTTAAAAACCATCCCCTCCCGTGGACTGTGCCAGAATCCTCCATTTCCTCCCCGTTTCCAGGCAGCGGGAGCCGTTCCCATGGTGACGCACCCCCCACCCTCCTCCTGCCAATATGCAAACCACCTGGCCTCGATTGGTCCAGGGAGCTGCACGTGCTGGGATGCTGGAGCCAATGGGCTGTGGACGCAGCGCGCATGGACGAGGGGCCTGGCTGCCCCCAGGAGGGCAGATTTCACCCCCGCCCCGTCTCTATAGGGGGGCAAACAGAGCCGGCTGCCCCCACCTCTACGGGCAGTGAGGACCGGGCCCAGCTGGCTGCAGGATCAGGCCCCCTTGCTCCGGGGGTGCAGCCAGGGAGGCAGCCCTGGGGGTCTCCACTCAGCTTCGAGCGGGCACGCCAGGGTCCAGCCCCGAGCCTGCTCCGGGCTTGTTTCCCCAAGCCAGGAGGCGCAGCAGGGGCTGTCACGTACGCTGGAGCTCCCTGGAGGGCCCGACCCCTCCCCGCGCTGCCGTCTGCCCCCACTGCCAAGACCCCAGCCACAGGCCCCCAACCCGGGCAGGGAAGCGGCAACAGGGCACGTGGACCAGGAAAGGGGGTTTAATGAGCATTTACATCCGCTGGAGGGGGTGACGTTCGGGGGCTGAGAACCCAGGAGTCCAGGCGCTGGGGGCCACGCTGCTCCAGGAAGGCCAGGGGAGGGGGGCGTCTGCAAAGCGTAAGGTCCCGTGGCCCCGAGCCCTCTGGCTCCCAGCTGCCCACGGGCGTCACTCCGGCCCCGTCTCCCCATCCGGGGGCCCCGGGGCCGCCCAGCCGCTCCAGGAGATGCTGCGCCGTCTGCGTCAGGCTGTGCTGGGGGGGGAAGACGAGCACGAGGGTGAGTGGCCCCGGGGCCCTGCCAGCTCCCAGGGGCTCCCCCATTCTCCCTTCGCCACCATGGGGGCTGGGGCCGAGGGGGATACGGGGGCAGTGCTCAGGGTTGTACGTGCCCGAGAGCCGCCTCCTGCCTGGACGGCTCTTGCCCAGCCCTAGGGAGGAC
This sequence comes from Alligator sinensis, assembly GCF_000455745.1. NCBI lineage: Eukaryota > Metazoa > Chordata > Crocodylia > Alligatoridae > Alligator > Alligator sinensis. The sequence continues at coordinate 1,072,534 of NW_005842504.1, forward strand.
AGCAACCCCCCCCCCCCAGTCTGGACCAGTCACAGCAGGGGTAAAATCCCTTGCTGCCCCCATGCAGTGTTGAGCTGAGCCCGAGTGTGGGGGCAAGACCCTCCAGCCAGGACCCTGCGGGGTTGGTGCCAGGAGCATTGGCCCGGCCCAGTCCCCATCCTCAGCACTTGTAGGGGGGGGTCTTAAAACCCCGATACCTGTAGCAGAAAGGTGGGGGGGCAACCAGAAAGGCCCAGAGCCCCCCAGAGCAGAGCCCAGGCAAGGCCATGCCCACATCATGCCCCACCAGTGCCTCTCCTTGAACCCCTCCAGGCATGGAGGGTCCACAACTGGCCGGTGGGGCGGTGGAGGGCTGCCCTGGCGCAGACATGCAGCCACCTCTGGGGTGGGGCAGGATGTTTGGGACAGGGAAGGGAGCTGCCAGGCATGGGCAGGGGGCCTACCTGCAGGACATGCAGCCCCTTGAGGCAGACGACAGCCAGCTCCCGCAGCCCATCACCCGTCAGGTCGGCGTAGAGCAGGGAGAGCAGGGGGCTGGGGAAGCTCCGCCGCCAACGCAGCTGGAACTCGGCCCCCGGGCCCCGGGGCTTGTAGCACAGCAGCTCCTGCAGGGCGGAGAGGAGCCGGGCATGGGGAGGGGCCGTGGGGGCCAGAGACCCCCACCCTCACACCACCTCCCGTGCAGGGGCTGGGGGGCAGGAGCCAGTCCTGGGCTCTACTTGTTTTCCCTGCCTGCGCAGCCCCCCCAACCCCTTATGGCATATGACCCCGCAACAAGGATCATTCCCTACAGCTGGGAGAGGAGCAGGCAGGCTTCAGCTTTTCTAGAGGGCCTATGTGCACACACACATGCATGCATACACACACGTGTACACATGTACCCATGCATGCGCATGCAAGGATGCATGCACACATGCATACTAGGATGCATGCACGTGCATATAAGGATGCATGAACACACAACACTCACATACACGCAAGCACATGCATGCAAGCACACATGCATACTGGGATTTACACATGTGCACATGCATGCTTGAACGTGCATACTTGCATGCAAATGTAAGCACACATGCATACTAGGACACATGCACATACAAGCACGCAGATGCACACGTGGATGCAAGCACATGCATGCTAGCACGCGCACATATGCATATACAAGCGCATACATGCTCACAAGCATGCACAAGTGCATGCAAGCACACCTGAACATATGCACATTTGCATTCACACGCCCGCACACACGGGCACACACCTGCATGCACAGGCACACGCCCCGGCGGCACCTACCTGTCCATAGGTGCCCAGCAGGATCTCTTGGGCACCATCAAAGTCGACATCAGTGACCAGGGCGCAGAGGACGCTGTCGTGCTGGTCACTGCCCGGCAGCACCAGCTGGTCGCCCAGGCCCTGGCGCAGCACGTCCCTGTGGGCCAGGGCAGGGGTGTGAGCTGGGGGGGACCATAGGGAAGCTGGGGGTAGGTGGCCGGCTCCTACCGCGTCTGTGTGTGGGATGGGGGGTTCAGAGGTGCCCTGGACCGCTCTCAGCCAGCCTCCCCCCGTACATCCCCAGGACACCCCCCCAGCACCCACCGGTACACAACAGTCAGCTCCATGGTGCTGCTCACCAGCACACTGTAACCCTGCGGTGGGTCCTCAGTGTCACCTGGGTGGGGGGAGATGAGGTTGGTGGCACGCAGCAACGCACACAGGTGTCCAGACAGCTGAGGCAGCTCCTGCCTGCCTGGGCCTGGTCTCTTGTGGCTTCCAGGAGCCTTGCCCCCCCGCCCCCCCAGCCACACTTACCGCTCGGGGCTGGCTCCTGGAGGGGCAGCGGGAACACCAGGACCCTGGAGATGGGCCCATCCTGCTGGATGCTCCAGCTCTGTAGCACCACTGCGGGGGGAGCAAAGAGGGTATGAGGGGCAGCGTGGGGGTCTGGGGAATCTATCCCCTCACCCCTTGGCATCCACCCAGCCCCTGCCCCCAGGCTCACCTCTGCTGGTCTGGTCCACCCAGGCTACCCGGACGTAGCCGCTTTGGCAGCCGAGGGCCGTGAGCCGCTGCCCGGAGCCAGGCAGGTTGCAGACGTCCAGCCACAGCACGCTGCAGGCACAAGGAGGGGGCAGTTGGGATGGGGGGCGGCCGGCCAGGGGGACCCCACGGACCCCCGATGGGCAGCGAATAAGGAGGGGGCTGTCTCCAGCACAGCCGGGGAGACGCCGTATCCCCGCGTGTGCACACGCTTGCTCGTGGGCGTGCCCCCGCCCAGCCCCTCTGCCTTCTCCTACTTGCTGGGCAGCTCCTGGAGCTCGGGGAAGAGGTCCTCCACGGGCTGCTCCTCGAACTGGTGCAGCCCCTCATTCTGGGGTGGGGGGAGGGAAGGACCGAGCGTCACCAGGGGCCGGCACAGCCCCTCACACAAGGGGCCGAACTGGGACTAACGTGACCCCCCACCCGGCCAGGGGATGCCGGCTCTGTCCCCCCCCACCGCCGTGGATCCTCTCACCTCCTTGTAGAGGTGGATGCAGGGGTCGTTCCCGCTGAGGAGAAAGACGGTCTCGGGCTGGTCCCCGACGCACACTCTGGGGAGAGCAGAGAGGAGACCCTCCAGTGTGTGCCCCCTTGGATACCACCCCCCCCATGTGCAGAACAGCCCCTGGGTCTGGCAGCCCACCCCCTCCCTTAGCCCTTCACCCCCCAGCATCGAGCTCTACACGTGCCGCTGGACTGCGCCCAGCTCTGGGGTGACACGCTGTAGCCGTTCAGGGAGGACACGTGAGAAAATGCCAAGGCGAGGCTGCCAGGCCCACGACCGTCCGGGCCAGCGAACCCCCGCACCCAGGTGCGGCCCCCAGCCCAGACGGGCCCGTAGGAAGCAGGCTGGGCCCCCGTGCCCTGCGGGTGGGTGGGTGCCAGGCGGGTACATACTCGGCGTGGTAGAGCTGGAACGGGGTGAAGCGCAGCTCCAGATTCAGGCAGCTCTCTGGGAGGAGACGACATGGCCCGTGAGGAGTCGCCCCGGGCACCCCGCAGAGGCTGCTCCCAGGCCCCCGGAGCCAGGGCGCCGGTCCCACCGGAAGCATAAAACCTGGCAGTGTCCTCTCCCAGGAGGCCTTGCACAGTCCCCCCAGCTCGTTAGAGCCATGGGCTCGTTAAAACCCATGTAGAAACTTTGTCAAGGACGGTGGGAAGATGTGCACTGAGGCAGGCCCCTGCGCTACACGTTACACACATCACGCCATTTATTGGGCAGCTGTGCAGTAAGTGTAGACCGGCCACACGGGCACGGTAATTAGCACACAACAGACCGGTGAATTGTGCAATAAGTGTAAACCAGCCACATGTGCACAGCAGCTGGCATACAATGAACTGGTGAATCGCGTCATAAATGGAGCCCGGCCACACGTGCACAGTAATTAGTATGCAATTAACTGGTGGATCGCACAATAAATATAAACCAGCCACATGTGCACAGCAGTTAGCATGCAACCAGCTGGCGAATCGCGCAATACGTGGAGACCAGATGCACGTGCGCAGTAATTAGTATGCAATTAACTACCAGATTGCACAATAAGTGTAAACAGTCCACACACGCCTAGTAGTTAGCACACAACGAACCGAAGTGGTGAAGCACGCAATAAATGGAGACCAGCCACACGTGCATGGTAATTAGCACACAACGCACAGGCGCATCGCGCAATAAACGTACGCCAGCTACACTTGCAAAACGAATGCAAACGACTTGCGGGGCCCAGAGACAGCGCGATAAGACACGTCTGCCAGCCTGGGGGCGAGGGGGCGAGAGCCGGGCGGCTGGACTGCACCCACGAACGTCCGGGG
>NW_005842504.1:1077470-1081273 GCF_000455745.1 Alligator sinensis
CCGGCGCGTGGGCACCCCCCTCTCCCGCCGACACCCCGGCGCAGGCGCCGCCGCGGGCAGCCCCGACCGGGGGGCCTTCGCCCGGGCGTCGCGCACCTGACGTCACCGCGCCCACGTGGCGGCCGGCGCTTCCGTCTGCGGGCGGCGGCGCCACAGCGCCCCCTGCGGCCGGGCGGGCGGCGCGCTCAGCTCTAGCGCCCTCCCGCCGGCTTCGCTTACGGGACCGGTTAGCGTTCATTAATTAGACTCGTAATCATGCGTCTGCTGCCCCTTCCAGCCCGGCTTCCCCCGACTCACTGCTCATTAATTAGTGGCTGCTTATTGATCAGCAAATCAATGATTAATTCATCATTAATCCACTAGTAATCGTTCACTGAACATTATGGTCTCGTTAGTTAATGGCTGCTTATCAACGTAAAGCAATGGTATACAATCAATTAGTATGGTATAATTAGTACATACAATCAATGGTATACGGTCAATTAGTCATTAGTAATCAACCATTCGTTGGCCATTAATGCAAAATTTTGACCCTTGCCGCCCTACTCCTCCAGGACCCTCGACTATATGTTCATTCCCAATGGACAATCGCTTATTAATTAGTGGCTGCTTATTGATCAGCATAAAGGACTGCTATCCAATCAATGATCAATTCATCAGTAATCAACTAGCAATCATTCTTTGGCCATTTGTTTAATGTTTTGCCCCTTCCAGCCCTACTGCTCCAGGGCTCTCCGTTTGTTCTCAATTACTTATGCTACTTGATAATTAACAAGCAGCTATTAATGAATAAAGCAATGTTATAGGATCAATCATTAATCATCTAGAAATCATTCTTTGGCCATTAATTTAATATTTTTTAACCCTTCCAGCTCTACTTCTCTAGGACTCTTGATGAATATATTCATTCCCAGTGACTAATTACTTGTTCATAAATGACTGATTATTATCATCATAAAGCACTGCTATACAATGAAGGATTAATCAATCAACTCGTAATCTTCATTGGCCATTCATTTAATGTTTTGACCCTTCCAGCACTACTGTCCTATGTTTCTAAATTACTAATTACTTATTAATGGACACATCATCAATTAACATAATGCAATGTTTAATGAGTGTTGATCATATATCAACAAGTAATCATTCATTGGCCATTAATTTAATATTTTTTTAATCCTTCCAGCCCTAGTTCTCTAGGACTACTTGACTATATGTTCATTCCCAGTCACTAATTACTTATTCATAAATGGCTCCTTATTAATTGATTAACATAAAGCACCGCTATACAATCAATGATGATGATTAATTTAATCATTTATCAACTAGTAATCATGCATTGCCCATAAATGTCTCGACCCTTCCAACCTTAGTTCCCTGGGACTATTTGACTATATATTAATTGCTAGTGACTAATGACTTATTAATGGCTGTTTATTAATCAACATAAATCAATGCTATATGATCAATGATGAATAATTAATCAACAAGAAATAACTGATCGGCCATCAACTTAATATGCTTTGACCCTTCCAGCCCTACTCCTCTAGGACTCTTGACCATATATTCATTCCCAGTTACTAATTATTTATTAATGGCTGCTTGTTAATTATGGATTAGCATAAAGCAATGCTGCACTATCAATGATGATGATGATTAATCAAGTAATCATTCACTGGCCATTAATTAATGTTTTGACCCTTCCAGGCCTACTCCTCTAGGACTCTTGACTATATGTTCTGTCCCAATTACTAATTTATTCATTAATGACTGCTTATTAATTATTATTGACCCTTGCCACGGCAGTGCCCGGGGAACCGGCCTGGCGAGGGGTTGGGGGGCAGCAGAGCCGAGCTCCCCGGGGGACAGGAGACTTTGCATCCTGCCCTGCTGCGATCGGAGCTCTTTGCAACAGGCCTCTTATTATTGGTAGTGAAAAAACTAACAGCTGGCATTCGCCCAGGGGCACCTCGAGTCTAACAAGGGACTCCACGCGCCCACAAGGGTCAAGGACCACCGAGGGAAGCATTGGCTTATAAAAACCGCCGAGTCTCAGAGCCCGGGGCTGCTTCCCACCCACCATGTGGGCTGCGGGACACGTGCCCAAGCAGCTGGAGCAGCAGAGGGGCCGTTTCACCCTGCCCAAGGTCAAAGCAGAGAACCAGCCCCTGGCGCAGGTAACTCGCGTCTCCAGCTGCGAAGGGACCTCGTGAGATCACCTCTCGTCCAGCTCCCTGCTCAGGACAGGTTCATCTCTGCCTGGACCAGGAGCAGGGCAGACAGACGCACGGACGGGCTATGGGTTCGTCTACCCGGGAAGGGTCTTGTCCGAGGCAGGCTCGGCCCTCGCCGGCAGGACGTGGGGCTGCTAGGGGCCGGAGACCCTTCCAGCTCTTTTCTACAATCCTATACCTCTACTCACGGAGGCGCCAGGATCTGACTTTTCCCGACACGGTGACTCAGACGTGACGGGGAGAGAGGGCTCTGCTCCACCGCCTTCGTGCCTCTCACCCCCAGCCCCACGTCAAACGCAGCCCTGCCGTGACTCAGAGGCAGCTGCAATTAGAAGCTGGTTAATTTGGGCAGCGCTACAGGGGCCAGAGAGCAATCCAAGTCCTCTGCGGGGAGAGGGGGACCTGGTGCCAGCCAAGGAGGGCGAAAAGATGAGTGCCCGCAGGGGACCACATTTGGCAAACCGCGGTGGTTTGAATGGAGGGCTAGAGCCACAACTGTGGGGAAGGGGAGAGACGTGCATCTGAAACCCCCCCGGGGCCACAGCTTTGTTCTGCTCATGCAGGGTTTATTTGTTTTCCTTTGCAATTACTACAGTCAGCAAGAGGGGGTGACGGTAAAACATGCAACAGGAGCCCCGTCCCCATCCCACTGAGTTTGCCCGACACGGGCCGCAAGGCTGGGAGCAACCGCGGGGCACGCGCCGGCATCTGACCCCTGGGAACAAAACCTTCCACACCGACAGGCGCCGTACGTACGATCCCGAGCTCCCAGCCCACGGTGCTCCCGGCTCGGCCGCCTCCTGTCTGCTACCTACTCTGAAGGGAAGGAGAAGGGATTGAACCAGGCAATGGGTCACGACCGCAGTGGATGCTGAGTGCTACTATGTCGGCTGCCCAGGCCGGAGGGGGAGGATCTCCCAGTCCCGGGGGTGGGGGGGCTCCGTGTGACCCACGTCCCTAGAGCTGGCTGTAGCCACGTGGAAAGGGAGAAATGTTTCCTCGAGCCAGCGTATGCAGCTTGCTTGCACTCAGGGGGTTTGGGAGGAAGGGAGCTGCGACCCAGGGACGTAGCAAAGGGTCTCCCAGCAGCAAGGGGGGACAGCCGAGATCCTGGACATGAGGTTTTTCAGCTCTTCAAAAAGGCAGGGGAGAGGGGCACCAACATGGGCTGGCCCTGCCGGAGATCAGAGGGCCGGGAAAGAGCGCACTGGCGGGGTAAGGGGAGGGTAGCAGAGACCGTCTTCCCCGTGTGTCTGCCTCGGCTGGGAGGCGGCCTAGCCTAGCACAGCCACGGCCCTGCAGGGCACAAAGGGAGCCCTGCCCTGCTCTGGTTTGCGGGGGTGGGAAAAAAAAGAGAGTCCAAACCCTGGGTGTGGACAGCACAGGGACAGGGCATGGCCCAGGCCTCCCCTCCCCAGAGTGGCAGGTGGCGGGGTGTCTGTCAAAGCCAGCATGAGCAGGGGCAGCTCTAGGGAATATATTACATCATTAAATAGAGGAGGGGGGTGGGAAGAATCATGTACAGCCGGGAGGGAGCTCCGGAGAGAGCAGAGGGGTCCCAAGAGGACG
>NW_005842504.1:1081310-1089460 GCF_000455745.1 Alligator sinensis
CCACCCCATCCCACCCTCCCCGTCCGTGCACAGCTCTGCTGTGGAGGGCTGGGGCCTAGCGCAGGTCCTCCTCCTCGCCCTGGATGGTCTTCTTAACGCGAAGCAGCATGGTCGTGAGCCACTGGTCCAGCCGCGAGATGGAGTCGTACTCCTTTACCTGGGGAGGGGAAAGAAGGGGGCAGTGAGAGCAGGCGGGATAGCAGGGGGCGGGGGGCACTCAGTGCAGGCCATTCATTCCAGGAGAGCATGAGGCAGGAGACAGGGCTGGGGCGACGCTTGCCTTGGTTTTCCTAGCTGTAAAATGGGCGACAGTGACACCCACCTCTGCTATAGTTGGATTGGGGTTGTGGGGAGAGCCACTAGGTAAAAGGGCTGGGTTAAAACAGCTTTCTGCACCAACTCTCAGGCAGATGCACTGGCCAGGGAAGGAGGGGGCCAGCACCCCCGTCTGGGGTGTTGAAGCCAGCAGGACTGCGCCCCAGGTCCCATCCTCACTCACCGCGTCGGTGTAATTGTCGATGCTCTGTTCTTCATGGGCGTCCAGCAGCTTCTGCAGGGAGAGGAGAGCGCCATGAGCTCGGGGTCTGCTCCGAGGTGCCCCCCCCCCCAACCCAGTCCCGAGCCACTCACTTTGACCAGCTTGCACTCCCGAGAGTCCGAGAAGGCCGGGAACATCTCCTCATACTTCTGCAGGGCCAACTGCAAGCAGAGAGGGCGGGTGAGAGCCGAGGGGGGCCAGGCTGCGTTGGCTCTGGGATCTGCAGGGCAACGGGGGCATTTCCCCAGGGCCCAGGACCCCCCTACCCTGGGATGGGTGGGGGAGGAGACTGCTCCCCCCTGGCTCCTTTCCTCTTTGCTTCGGCTACACAGAGGCACCAGGGGCACTATGCAGCAGAGCGAGACTCCCTGCAGAGCCTGGCAGGCAGCTGGCAGGGGACAAACACAGACCCCTACCCCACACAGCTCCAGGTGAGAAGGTGACAAAGATGCCCTTTCTTTGAGGATGGATGGGGAAGCCTCACTGCTTGTCTGAGAGCCCCAGACTGAGTACCCTGTGCCAGCCCGGCCAGAGCAGTTATGCCCACACTAGGGGCTGGGCCCCCACTGGCATCGGCTTTGTGCCCACCCCGCTCCTGGCATGAGGGAGCACAGAGGCAGGTCGACCTTGGCATTGAGCATGTCGATGCAGAAGTGGCAGAGGGCAGCCTTGAAGAAGTAGTCCTTGGCGCTGTATTTCAGCAGGGGGCTGTCCATCGCACTGGTGCCCACCTGAGACGGGAGGAAGGGACAAGGGTTAGAGTCCTACCAGGGAACGACAGCGCAAACATCGCCCCTGCTCCACCCTCTATTCACGGTGCGTTCACAGCTCTAATGCTACAACCAGCTCTGGTCCCTGCACCTCCAAAGGGATAGGGAAGAGCTGAAGAAGGTGCAGAGAAGGGCAGCGAGGGGGATTGGTGCTATGGGAGGAGACCGGTGAGGCCAGACCTGGTCGGATTAGGAGAGAGGTGCTGGAGGGGGGACAGGACAAGGGTTTACATTGTACTAAGGAGGGGTGGGGGGATGGGAAACAGACAGTCCCAGGGGATCGATTCCTGGCCATTTCTCGCTAGACCAGAACAAGGGGTCCCAGCACAAAACGAGCAGGCTGGCAGTGTAACACCGACACCAGGACGGCCGTTTCCCTCCTGCGTGGGGTGAAAGGGGGGAGCTTGTGGGCACTGGACGCTGGGGGAGCAGAGAGTTCAGTCAGATCCACCCAGGGGCTGGGAAGAAAGGGGCATCATCGGGGGCTGCAGAGTGCAGGAGTGCGGGGCACAGCCTTGGGGTTGCAATGTCCTGGACCCTTGATGGCTGCGAGAGGGAGAGGAACAGGTGAAAACCCTGCTCAGACCCTGACACTCCCTTCCAGCGCCGCTCTCTGCTGCCCTAGGACACCAGGAACTGGGCAGGACGGACCTAGGGTCTGACCCCGTCTATAGCAGCTCTTGTGACTGCTGCTCAAGCACCCCCCCGACCCTGCCCTGCAGGGAGACAAGGCCATTGCCACCCATGGGCAGGGCAGCAGGGAGCTCTCGGTAGCTCCAGCCTCACAGACTCTCCCCAGGGCTGTGGGGAAGGGGGAAGCTGGCCCCAGCACGGACCTGCTCATAGATTTCAATGGCTTTCTGATACTGCTCCAGCTGTGCCGCGTACGTGGCCACCTTCAGCAGACACTTGTTAGCAGAGCTGCAGGGAGAGAGGTGGGAAGACACAGGCTCAGGGGCTGGGTATGAGCTGGGAGCACCTAGGGCACAGACAGTGCTGCCTGAAGCACCCCCCACCCACCTGATGGCTGTACGATGTCTTGCTCCCCCTCCCTGACTTGAAGGAAATCCCAAGGACCCTGCTCTAGCCGAGAGACAGCTGGTTCCCAGAGTCTTTCCCGCAGCTCTGCAAGGGCCCAGCTACACACCTGAGTGGGGGAGAAGCAGCCTCCTCCGCTCCCCTGGGAGCGGCAGCCAGAGCGCTGTGAGCAATCACCCGAGCTCCCAGGCTCCTAGGTGGCTACATGGGCACAGGCACAGCCGTGATGCCAATCTCAGAGCATAGTGGGGTGGCGGAAGGGGTGTGCAAATTACTTTCTCTCCAAAGCAACACAGAGGCTGCCCCCATGCAGTCCCAGACCCACCCTCAGCATGACCACAGGCCCGTATGCTTGTAGGGCACAGTTCCCTGCTCACGGACACACACGAAGCTGGTCTTACCTGTTGGATTCCTCCCCCTTGTAATAGTCGGCAGCCTGCTCATAGTGTGCGATGGCCTAGGAGGAAGGTAAAGGCTGTGAGTGCTGGGAACACAGGCAGCACCTAGGGGATGGCATCCAGGACAGCACTGGGCAGAGAATCTCGGCCCGCCTGCCCCTGCAGCTATCTGCCAGGCTGGCGCCCGAACACTATCCCCAGCGCTGCCCCACAGAGACAAGGCCAGGGGAACCCCCCAGCTTTGCAGGGGCAGCAGGGAATGAACCAAGGCAGGACTAGCCAGGTGCTACCAGCCACACGCCTGCAATGGAGGCGCCCACAGGAGCTGCCCGCACTCTTCAAAGGCAGCAGCGAGTCCACCCAGGCACTGGCCAGGACATCTGCAGTGGTCTCCACCACCCCGGCTCACCTTCTCGATGTCCACCAGCTCTGTCTCGTAGATCTCTGCGATGGTTATGTGGTGCTTGGCGGCAATGGTGAACCGGCCCTGGGCACAGATGGAGAATCAATACATCTCCTTGGGGCTCATCTCTTCACTCAGCTGCTGTCTCCTGGGAGCTGCCCCAGGTGCCCCCGAGGTTTCCGGTCTGATTCAACCCCCTCTCTCAGCTGCTGGCGCTGCCTGCCATGGTGCCCATGCTGGCTGGCAGAGGCAGATCCAGAGGCCACTTGGCCCAAAGCTGTCACCCAGAGGCTATGCAACCCCCCCATCAGTCCCTCAAGTGTCCAGGACCCCCACAAATCACAGGAGCTGGGGCAGTGGCAGGCCAAGCCCCTAACAGAACAACACCCCTGGGGTCAGAAGAGCCCCCATCCCACCCTCAGTCAGGGGAAGAGGCAGGAGCAAGGGGTAGCTCAGAGGCAGGCTCACCATGTCCGTGTAGATCTCAATGGCTCTGATCAGGCAGTTAATGGCCTCTGTAAGGAGGAATGGAAAGGCTGAGCATGGGGGGATGGGGGGGCGCCTGCCATCCCCCCACACCAAGCAAGGGATGAAACCAGGTCCCAAAGGACCAGCCACCGAGGTTGCCCTGCCAGGTAGCTCAAAACACGGGCCCCCCACCAGCTCTTAGGGACAGGGAGACCGAGTAGGAAGCAGCAGCTTCTGGAGGAGCTGGTCTCAGCGGCACCCTCCCGACGTGGGCGGTGTTTTGCGGCGCCTGAAATGCCAAGCTTCAAGAGGCAGATTTTTCTGGCTGCTCCCAACTCTCAGACTTGCCAGGGGGAGCAGGCAGCAGCTGCTGCGGAAGCCAGGAAGGTAGTGGCGGTCGGGGGAGGAGAGACCGGGAGCACACAGCCCACTCAGATCTGTGCCTCGATCGGCCCGGGTGGGGGCTGCCTGCAGAGTCCCAGGGAGATTCCCCACCTCAGACTAAACAGACACGCTGGTCCCTCCTGGCCTTGGCATCCGTGAACAGAACCCACCGTGCCGCAAGCCCAGGCATCAGTGCACAAAAGCCAGCAGTGACCACTGGTCGGTCCATCCTTCGTATGGAAAGGGCCTGTCTGCTTCCCTAACGTTTGTGTATCAGCTTCATCACGGCAACGGCCCCTGTTCCACCCCGAGGCCCTTCCTGCCCCGCACCCCGTAGCAATGGGGTTTGAAGTGGTGGGGAGCTGGGGCTGATGGAGCCGAGCAGTGTGGCCTCACCTGGGGACTATCTGAAGCCTTACAGATGATCCACATGCCTTTCCACACCCAGGGCTGACAGCCGTGGGTGCTGGAGAGCAGAGCTGCTGCCCAGCTTGGAGGCTGCCAGGCTGGACCTGCCCAGCAGCTCCGAGACACTGCCACGTTCCTTCCCTTGTGCTCCCTCTCATGGAGCTGGCAAGGTGGTTACCGAACAAAACCAGCTTCCTTACGACCACCCCTCCTTACCCGGGGTGGGTGAGGGGAGACCAGGACAGAGCAGGGAAGATTGGGAAAGAACCCACGGATAAGAGGAGGCAGATGCACTAAGCCACTGGGCCAGCCGCAATCTTCCCACCCCCACCCCGTGCCTCCAGACTGCTGCCGGCAAAGCAAACGTCAGCTGCTCTCCACCGGCCAGCTCATCAGGCCACAAATCCCACAGATTAAAGTAAATCCCCCAGGATTTAGCCTGTTTTCTCCCTGGGCAGCCGCATTATCTCTGCAGGCTTCGCCCCAGCCGTGCTCACTGCCAGGGGAACACCTCCCCCCCCACCAACGCAGCAGCCTTGGTGCTGCACGCACAGCTGAGGGAAGGGACCTCAGCTGCGTGGGGTGGTTCGGAGACAAGGAGAAGGGGCCCAGATCCCACCCTGCCCTCCAGAGTCCTGGCGCCTTCCTCTACAGTAAGGCCTCCCCAAGGATCCTCCAAGTCTCTCCCCTATGCAATTGTGCACGATTAGTCCCCCATGAATCTAACGGGGGGCTTTTCTCCCCTTCCGCCTCAGGTCAGTCCCCTCCAGCCGACACTGCTGCACTCAGTGCTAGCAGCAATTTGCCACCACTGGCCAGAGCACAGAACTACTCATGGCCTTTGGGATCCCAGCGCTCGCATGTGTGCATGCGTGTCTAAACCAGGAGGGTTTCACCATCATCCTTCCTGTTCTGTGTTTCGCCATCTGCGTGCCCATGTAGGACAGAGAACACAGCCCTCGCCGACAAGCTGGGATCAGAGCCGTCAGGCACCACAGCCCAGCCAGCTGATCCACCCCCCACACCCGCCACTGCCCAACACTGACTTTGGCACAGACTGCCAGCTGGCCGCTGACCATCCAGACCTGCTGCAAGCTGCCTGAGAAGGGGCCGGGGAAGCAGGGCAGCCTTACGACATTCAGACAGATTACACAAAGCAACAGGTGACTCACGCATGTCACGTGGTCCGGGACAGGCTTCCTCTGGGCCATGGCCACTGATGCAACAGGGCAGACAGGTTCTACGGGTGTCCCCACAGAGCCATGTGTCGGCGTGTCACCCTACAGGCATACCAGCCTCCGGGGTCACTGCTATCTGGGCCTGGAGGCTGAGCAAGACCTGCAGCACTGGCAGGCAACTGCCTCCCTTGATGACTAAGGGGTCCAGACAGAAGGGGATGTTTCCCCAAGGAAGTGAAGGGAGGCGAGGTGCTTTGGACCTCCAGGACCCAGGAGTCTGGGCTCCTTTCCCCACTCCAGTGGGGACAACAGTATCTCCTGGGCACCCAGAGCCCTGGGAGAGCACATGCAGCAGCATCTTACCTTGGGGGTCAGCCTTCTTGAAGGCGTTGCCAGCGTCCACGAAGTTGGCAGCCGCGTCGTGCTTGCTCTGCAGCTGCAGGTGGAGCTGGGCGGCCTGGCAGAAGGCATTCCCAGCGGCTGGAGGGGGGCAAGTGGGGATGGTGAGCAGCCCCCCTCTTGGGCCTGAGCTCTGGGGACTTGGTAGTGCCACAGCCGTCTCTGACCTGGGCCCAGACAACCCCTCCCCTCCTGCCATGGGGGAATGGACAGGGCAGGACCCAAGGGAGGCAAATCTCTTCCTGTGGAAGAGGCTGGGGGCTCATTCCCACTGACCGTCCCTGAGCCCATCTCCCAGCTCTCATTGACTTCAGCTGGGGGCAAAGCTAAGTCAGGTCCTGGTACTGCCCAGCCCCTACCCTACACCTCCATTCTGGCTGTGGTTTCTGCCCTCGACCCCCCCAGCCTGGCCTGGCAAGGCAGAACCAAGAGCTTTGCTGTCCTCAGAGGATGACACGGGTGTGGGGCGAAGCATCGGCTCCAAACCCAGTGCAAGGCAAGGGGGGGTGGAAAGAGGGCAGCAGGCAGCCGCCCAGACACATACCGCTCCAGTTCTTGGCCATTTTGAACATATTGGCTGCACGGGCATAGATGTCGCATGCTTCTTCTATCCTGGAGGAGCCCCTGTGGAGGGAACCGGGCACCATGTCACACGTTGCACTGGACGGGCTCAAGCTGCTGCCCAGGCCTCGGGCACAACAGCAACTTTGCCATGATGCTAGCCAGAGAAGCCTTGCCAGAGGCACCAATTTCACAGTCCCCCTCTAAGGTCTTCCGTCTTGGAAAACCCACCACTCCACGCATTCAGCCACGAGTGTCACTCCCTCCCCCAGAACAGAGGAGCCTGAGTAAGACCCCTTCATCTGCAGGGTGATGAAGGCAAGCCCCAGGGTCACTCAAAACCCCACCCACAGGCTCTGCAAAGTGCCACGTGCCTGCGTCACTCCCAGCCCCTTCTGATCTGTTCCATCAAGACTTGAGAGGTACGCCAGGCCAAAGCTCCATGGATGCAATCCCATTTAAAACCAAGCAAACTGGGGTCAACCATGTGGGGGGAGCCTGGGCCTCGAGGGGATCACCTCTGCCTGCTCTCTGCGGGGAATCAAGCTGAGCAGGTGCTGGCATGAGGTAGCTAGAAGAGCTGCCCATCAGCTTGGGGGCAGGTGCAAAGCTAGGGCAGAGTTCACTCATTAAAAATAAGCTCATTAAAATAACCTGGGGGTGGTTAGACCTGCTAACCAGTACCTTCACCTACTGACCTTACTGAAACCCCTGGATGCCCAAGAGCGCTGGGGTATGAGTGTTTAACCACTAGGAGATCAAGCATGTCTCACTGCTTTCCCCACCCGGGCTGCAGAAACCTGCAGTCAGAGGGGCAGCAGGGGAGTGAGAGGTGGGAGCAGAGGGGGACAGAAAGACCACTCCTATCCCCTCTCTCATCTGAAAGCCTCAAAGGACTAGAAGGCACCATGGAAGCCCTGTCGGGTGGGTGAGCCTGTTCCCCCCCTTGGCTCCTCTTCGAAGAGGGTGGAAGGCAGGAGGGCAAGTAACCCGAGGTCACAGCACAAGGCAAAGGCTCAGAACCAAGTACCACGGCTCGCACCCCACTCGAGGCACACACGTGAGACAAGGGTCATAGAATAGTCAAACATGCGGGTTGAAGGGACCTCAGGTCACATCTACTCCAAAGCAGGACCAGCGCCAACTCCATCATCCCAGTCAAGGCTCTGTCTACCTGGGTCTTCAAAACCTCCAAGGATGGAGACTGCACCACCTCTCTGGTGCTTCACCACCCTCCCAGTGAGAAAGATTTTCCTAATATTCAACCTCAACTTCCCTTGCTGCAGCTTGAGCCCATTGCTCCTTGTCCTGTCACCCCCCCCCACTGAGGACAGTCCAGCTCCATCCTCTTTGCAGCCCCCCTGCAAGGAGTTGAAGGCTGCTATCAAATCCCCCCTCAACCTTCTCTTCTGCAGACTAATTACGCCCAGTTCCTTCAGCCTCTCTTCACCAGTCCTGTCCCACAGCCCCCAAACCAGTAGAAGTAGAAGGATTGTGGGTTAGGTTACATGGGGGGCAAGGAGAAAGGGATTTGGTGGTAGGGGTCTGCTACAGACCCCCACACCAAGGGGAAGAACTAGATTCGGGGCTCCTGAGGCAGCTCTC
>NW_005842504.1:1091256-1091492 GCF_000455745.1 Alligator sinensis
CACAGAAGGGAATTGGTGAGGTTTTATTCACCAAGGCGCCCCCGGGGGTTACAAGAAATAATGGCCACAAGCTAGCAGAGAGCAGATTCAGACTGGACATTAGGAAGAACTTCTTCACAGTTCGAGTGGCCAAGGTCTGGAACGGGCTCCCAAGGGAGGTGGGGCTCTCCCCTACCCTGGGGGTCTTCAAGAGGAGGTTAGACAGGCATCTAGCTGGGGTCACCTAGACCCAGCAC
>NW_005842504.1:1091763-1095144 GCF_000455745.1 Alligator sinensis
AGGGGGTCGGACTCGATGATCTATTGAGGTCCCTTCCGACCCTAACATCTATGAATCTATGAAAACCATTTTTTGAGGCCCTCCATTGGACTCTCTCCAACGTGTCCACATCCTTTCTGTCACGGGGGACCCAAAACTGGACACAGGACTCCAGATGTGGCCTTCCCAGCGCTGAATAGAGGGGAAGAATCACTTCCTTGCAGAGGTATTTCAACTTTATCCTGGAGTCAAGTCTGGCCCATGGTCCCGGCTGATGCAGACCAGCCTGCAGCAATTTGCAACCAGCCCTGAATTTCAGTTTTAAATATCCTCGCGCCTGCGCCCAAGACCCAGCTTTCCCTCCATTGCAAAACAGCTCGCAGAGGGAGACATCGAGCTGGCCAAGCAGTCCACAAGCCCTTCTATTTGCTCACAGCAGCTGAAGGACAAAGTTCAGCCTCTATCCCATAGCCCTCCCTTCAGCTTCTGAGCCAGCCTGCTTCCAAAACCTCTGCAGAAACCTTGATGCTCCCAGCTACAAGAGAAGGGCAGTATGTCTCCCTGATCCCCTCCGTCTTCAAAGAATCATTGCAAGTCGCTTAGAATCATAGAAAATGAGGGTTGAAGGGCCCTCAGGAGGTCACATCTAGTCCAACCCCCTGCTCCAAGCAGGATTGTCCCCAAATAGATCATCCCAGCCAAGGCTTTGTCTACCCAGGCCCTAAACACCTCCAAGGATGGAGCTTCCACCACCTCTCTGGGTAACCTGCTCCAGTGCTTCACCACCCTCCTCGTGAGAAAATTCTTCCCAATATCCAACCTCAGCTTCCCTTGCTGCAACTGGAGCCCATTGCTCCTTGTCCTGCCGTCTGTCCCCACCGAGAACAGTCCGGCCCCATCCTCTTTGGACGGAGGCACAGCTGGCTTTAGGCAGAGCTGACTTTCACGCTTAGCAAGAGCCAGCAGCAAGTACTGGAGTCAGCCCTGCTGCTGCCTGCGAACGCCACAGGCTGTCAACAGCCTCTCCAGAGAAAAGCAAAATTCAGACTGAGCTTCTAAGCCTGGCGCTGGGGCGGCTTCCAAGTCCTGCCTGCAGAAGATGGGCTCCATCCACTACGTCGGGGTACAAACTAAGCACTCTGCCTTTCGAGCCTGGCGAGATTTTGGGGGTGGGGGAGCTGTGCCTGCACGACACCACGGAGACAGAAGATTGAATGTTTTCGCGTGGGGGTATCAGCTGTTCAGTGCCGGCGGCTCGTTTTAGGCAGGCTGAAAGCGGACGACTTATCTAGGATGCTCGCTAAAAGCAGCGCTAGGGAAGCCAGCATCGATAAAAAAAAAACAAAAAAAAAAAAAACACCTTGAAGGCGTTTTAAAGGAGAAGATTTTAAAAGCATCCAAGATAAAGCAGCACAAATCTACAGGGCTCCACACTGACAGATGCCTTGAGTGCAGGGGGGGTCCCCCCCTTCTCTTTGAGAGCAGCCGACTTATTTAGGATGCTCGCTAAAAGCAGCACTAGGGAAACCGGTGTCGATAAAAACACCTTCAAGGTGGTTTTTAAAAGGGGAACATTGTTTAAAGCATCCAAGAGAAAGCAGCGCAAATCCACAGGGCTCTGCATTGACAAATGCCTTGGGGGTGGGGGGTTTTCCCCCAGCTTCTCTTTCACTCAAGAATAATTAAAGAACCTTCCTGGTCCCACCACCAAAATCTCAGCTGCAGCTGCTGTGTGCTTGTCATTTGCTGTCTCTTCTGCAATCTGCTGCTGCTCTTATGCTTTTGGGGGGAGGGACACGACACACATTTGGCAAGAGAAGAGCTCCAGGGAGCTGTCTTGCTGGCTGCGTCTGGACGCTATGAACAAGATCGGGGTTTGCAGACCTAGGGGTTACGGTCGGATGTGAGAGGAACTGGCCTGCTGAGCTGCCTTCCTGCTTGCCACAGGTACAGACCCTGGGAAGGCAGAGGAAGAACAGTCTCTTCTGGGGAGCGCGGCTCCCCTTTTCCCATCAGCAGTCACCTCCTCCCTCTCCCGCCCAAGACGCCAGCCCCAGCCTCCCCCTGGTCACTCCTCCCAAAGCTTTTCACGTGTGCTGGGTGACCTGAGCGCAGGGGGCCTGGACCCGATGATCTCGAGAGGTCCCTTCCAGCCCCTAACTTCTACGAGTCTACGTCAGCTTCCCGGTCCCGCTTGGCATCAAGGGGCTCCAGTGAAAAAGACCATGATCTTCAAGGGACAAAGCCACCGCAATGAGGAATATGAAACGCTAAAACCTTGGTTGAGAGGTGATACCTTTTATTAGACTGACCAGAAAAGAGCCAAAAATTACCCTTCTTGGCCAGCTTTTGCGCTTGCAAAGACAGGTAATTTCTTTGCAAGGGGAAATTCAAGACGGTAACAGGTAATTTCTTGAGGGGAAATAAAAAAATGGTCAAAGTCCCTTAAGGTAGAAAATAAACTTCATTGTGCACAAAGGAAGCTGAAGGTGGATGTCTGTAGTTTATTTTCTACCCAAGGGGACTTTGACCATCTTTCAATCCCCCTCAGCCCGAAGAAGGCTGCATGTGCCCAACAGCTGGCAAACGAAGGTCATTTACTGGCTCTTTTCCAGTCGGGCTAATGAAAGCTATCGCCTCCGAACCACGAGTTTTAGCGTTTTGCGTTCCTTGTTGTACAGCTGTGTTGGTCTGAGATAACAGATCCCTCGTCACTGCAACTGCACGCACTCCCCTCGCCCTCCGGCAAGGCCGTTGCCCTTCCACCCAGCGGCTGAGACGGGACTAAATCCACCGGCCCCGCCAGCTTTCCCCTCCCCCTGGGGAGAACCGCATGACTTAGCCATGGAGGTTGTTTACTATCTCTGGTCTCCCCACCGCCACCCCCGCGCAAGTCGGCTTCCCCCTTCGGGCCGGGGAAACAACGGGGGGCGTTTGCTACGGGACAGCTTGTGCCCGTGACTGCGTCAGGCCTGTCAGGAGCGGAGGTATTTCTGCAGTGATAAATCTCGCCATCATCACCCCCCCACGCGCCTCAATGAATATCAGCTCCCCGCTATCTGCGAGCGATCACGTGGCCCTGCCCAGCGCACGCTTTGCCGAGCGGCATCTCCCCGACCCTGCCCCCCAAATCCGACCTCCCCCACCCACCGCCTCGGAGCTCCCTCTGGAAGCGCGCAGACGCCCGAGTATTTGCCGGCAACTGGCTGCCCGCACCCCGGAGGTTTGCTGCCAGGCATCGTTACCCCGAGCAGGGGGGTCTCGAGCTTCGCGGGGGCCACAAAACGTTTGCTCTAATAGCAATGAGGCCAGGCCCCCTGCACACACCGCAGCTAAAGCTTCCTCTTTGGGCCAGTCCTGCCCTCCTCACTGGGGGGGGCGGGGGGGGGGGGCCCCGCCCCT
>NW_005842504.1:1095898-1116910 GCF_000455745.1 Alligator sinensis
GCCGCGACACACAGCGCCGGCAGGAGGGGGCGGGGCCGTACACGTCACTACCCGGAAGGGGCGGGACGAACTCTGCGGAAGAGGGAGGGAAGAGAGGTTTTGTCACGTGACCAAGCAGGGAAAGGGGCGGGAGTGATGCGGGGAGTCACGTGATGGGAGCACGCTGTGTTGCCGGCACGTGCCCGGGGAAACCCCGCCCCCTCCTCCCTCACGTGACACGGAAGTGAGTCGGCGCGTCCGGAGATAGTCACGTGATGTCCATGGGGGGGTTGCAGGGCTATAGGCGCGCGGGGGCGGGGAATAGCTATAAAGTATACTTTTTAAAACAGATGTATACTTTATTATAATTTTTAAACGTGGTTTATCAAGTCCTATATTTCGTTTTATATTTTTATAACATTTCAATTCGACATTTTAAAAATATTTTTTATATTTTTATTTTATACTTTTATTTTTACTATTATCTATATAGAGTAAAAATAAAAAATAACAAAATAAAATGACACGCATCTATATAGATACTGTCTCTAGCTATATTTAGATACAATATAGATATATTGTATATCTATATCCATATATATATATCTAGATAGATATCTATCTGCATAGAGATAGATATCTATATTGATAGATAGTTATAGTTATATACCCCTGTATCTATATAGGTTTAGATAAAGTATGGCAGTACTGCCAAGGAGGCCCCAACAGCAGCTCCTATAGGGCGGATGCCCCTGTATCCAGCAGGGGAGCCTTAGGTACCTATAGAGTCAAAGCCCCTAGAAGGGTCCCTATATGGGGCAGAGCTGGGGGAGAAGTCCCGAGGCTCCTATGGAACGAAGCCCCCCGAGCGGTAGGGGGGTCCCTGAGCCCCTGCCTGGAAAAGCCCCTCCATAGGTCCCTCTACGTGGCAGGGTTGAGGAGGGGCTCCTTAGGCTCCTATGGAACTACACCCCTACACCGCGAGGGTATCCTTGGGCTCCTGTCTGGGAAAGCCCCCATAGGGGTTCCTATATGGGGCATGGGGGGGGGGGGAATCCTTAGGCTCCTATGGAACTAAACCCCTACCCAGTGAGGCTGTCTGGAAAAGCCCCTATAAAGGCCCCTATATGAGGCAGGCACGAAGAGGGAATCCTTAGGCTCTGCTGGAACTAAACACCTGTACAGTACGGGTATCCTTGGGCTCCTCTCTGGAAAAGCCCCTATAGGGGGTCCCTATACAGGGCAGGATTGACTTAGGCTCCTACCCTTATACAGCAAGGCTCCTATCCAGAACAGCTGCTATACAGGGCCGTAAGCAAGGGGAGAGGACATTCGGCTTCTAGGCAAGGAAGTCCCTATAGGGGCTTCCCCTATAACAGCAAATACCCTCAAGGCACCAAACCCCTATGGACAGCCCTGGCAGCTTGCAAATTCCAACGTTAAATTGCCTTCGTTAGGACTAACGGGGGTTATGTGCAGACGTGATAAGGCAGCATCTGTTGCTTTTCCCGAACCACAGCCCCCGGAAAACAGCGCCGGCTCACGTCCGTGCCCAGTTAGCGTATGACAACACCATCGCCACCGGCACGCACACAAGCGCGTGACACGGCCTAAAGGAGGGGCCGGGTCATTCTGCAGTTGGGCCACGCGTGGGCTTGTCCCCTCCAAGGGCAATTAAAGCGTGGAATGAGGACGTCCACCGGTCTTCTAACGAGACTGCAGACGCCGATATTACGACACGCCTCCTTGTCTCAGCGTGGATAACCCACAGATATTCGCTATAGGCGCTCGTCAGTTTTCAGCTGGGCCGGGGCGATAGGCGTCTTCCAAGATGGAAACCGAGTGTTATCTAAGAGCAGCCGAGCAACCGTGAACGGGGTCGGACCCTAGGCGAGTCCCGCCTGGTCTCCTGCGCCCCGTGGCGGCAGACAGCGGAGCTGGAAGGGCAAGCGACTGGCTCTGAGCATTGGGGTAGATGTGATCTCTTTTATTAGACCAACTACATATAATAATAAATAATAAAAGAGATCACATCTCCCCACGACCCTTGCCTGCCTATGTCCTTAGACCAACAACCCCAAAGCATGGGTCTGAGCAGGGCTCTTCCCCCCGTTCCTCTCCCACTTGCGGCCACTTTATGTCACGTGTACAAGCGCTGCTGAAGGTTGAGGATGTTCTGATCCAGAGGCCGTGCCCCACACTCCCACTGACCCTTTCCTCCAAAAACAGGTCCAATCCCTTCATGGATGAACTCTCCACTTCCGCTGCACCCGGTGGCCACAAGCTCCCCCCTTTCATTCGTCCTGGGTGGAAAAACCAACTACCTATTAGTTTCCTATTGTGACCCTTCGGTTTTTGTCTGGTGAATAAGCCTGAAGAAGGGCGTTTGTAACCCGAAAGCTTGCAACAAATCATTTTTCCAACTATTTTAACTGGTCTAATAAACGATACTGGATTTCCCCCAAAGAACCTTGTCGGCCTTAGCAGAAGCGCTTCTAACGAATCGGCAACTGCTGCTAAATGGCTGTTGTCGACAATCTTGCACAGGACACGACTGGTGAAAGTCGATAATAAATTCCCATCAACTTTCTCTTTACCATTTAAATGTTTTATTGCCTCCCTTCGAGCACCTCTTCTCTAAACTGACCAGGCCTGGCCTCGGCCGTCTTCTCCTCCTAGGCAAGCCCCTCTGTAGCACTGACCATCCTTGTTGCCCTTTTCTGGACCTTCTCGAGTTCTTCTCTATCCTTTCGGAGGTGCGGGGACCGGAACTGGGCGCCGTGTTCAAGGTGCGGACGCACCATGGCTTTGTAAAGGGGCGTCATCATGCTTTCATTACCATCGTGTATCTCCATAGATACTTCCGCTATCGGGTTTAGCATGATCCTGCTTTCCCTGGTGCTTACCGCTCCCTTCCGGGGACACTTCTGAGCTGCCTAGGGGACCGACCTGTGTGTGGTCCCCGACCATTAAGGGTGGGGTAGGCGGGCACTTGCTGGCAGGCGACCACGGTCTGGGGCAAGTTGTCCCACGTGGCCTGACCGGCCCCAGCATCAAACCCATGCTTCTAGGGGCACTTCCATGCTGCCCGGGGGACCGACCTGCATGTAGTCCCCCACCTGAGGAGGGGGGTAGGCAGACACTTGGCAGCAGCAGACCCCGGTCTGCAGCCGGTTCTCCCACCTGTCCCCAGCGTCAAACCCACAAGGCATTCTGATATGGGCTGGGGCAGTGGTAGCACTGCCACTGGAGGCTTCGCATCCTCTGCAGAGAAGGGGCTGCTCGGTAACAAGACAAGTCCTCTCTAGCCTTTTGCAAACGACCATTCTTCCTGAGTTAAAATACTTCTGCTGCCACGGTAGATTTTTCACTCCGTAGATCATAAAATCACAGACAAGGAGGGCTGGAAGGGACCTCCGGAGGTCACATCTAGTCCAACCTCCTGCTCAAAGCGGAACCAGCCCCAACTACATCATCCTGCACAAGCCTACCTAGGTCTTAAAAACCTCCAAGTACGGAGACTCCCCCCACCCCTCTGGGTAGCCTGTTCCTGTTACTACTCTCCTTATGAGAAAGTTTTTCCTAATAACCAACCTCAACTTCCCCTTGCTGTGGCCTGCGCCCATTGCTCCTTGTTCAGTCATCCGCCCCCACTGAGAACAGCCCGGCTCCAGATGTCACGGTGCGTGACAGCAGCAGCTTCCCCATTTGAGGGATGTAGAAGCAGCGGCTATAGCTAGACGCAGCTACTAAGGGAACCTAAGAAATCCCAACTTCTACACACCGAGCCGCTGCAAACTCCACTGCTAGATATTTCAACCCAAGTTGCATATTCCCTATGTTTGTGAGGGTCAAATCCCGGGCTTCGCAGAGGCATAGCTTTTAAGGTCAATTTTGTCACCTTCTCTCTACTAACACGAGTCAAGCCTGTTCCAGTGCTTTACTATCCCCTCCTCGTGAGAAAGTTTTTCTTAACATCCAACCTCAACTTCCCTTGCTGCAACGTGACACCATTGCTCCTTGTCCTGTCGCCTGCCGCCACTGAGTCAACCTCCAGTCAAGAGGATTTTATCTTTTTATTGAGTCCAATCCCATGCGTTTCAACAAAGGATCCAAGACGGTCCGGCTCGGTCTGCAGACTTCAGGAGATGCAGAAGCCACCACTTCCAATGATGAATCATCTTTACTGTTATAAAAAAAACCAACAGCACGCCCTGTTAACCAAGTACCCACAGCCAGAATTTGTCCTTCAGCAACAAAACAGATCGTGATTAATCAGACCGTCTCCGCACTCTGCTTTGTTATAAATGCAAACGGCGCGGCCCTCCCTGTCTGCCAGCAAGCACACACTCGCTGCACACGTTGCATCGGGGCTCTGACAGGCATCCAGCCTCCTCGCGAGCTCCCTCCGTTTCAGATCAGCTCCCTTTCCATCCTGGCTTGAACTTTTGAGAGGAGCCCTAAATGAATTACTTCCAGATGAAAGGTTAGATATATCCCATTTTACGGCACAGAGCTGAGACTGCAAACAACCCAGCAGCCCGTATCATGCCCATGGTAACAAAGGAGTGAGTATGAGATGACCTATGCCTGTTTTCTTCTTCATCTGGCTAAACTTCATTTCAAATCCATGCACTCCTCTCTATATATATATATATATGTATGTATGTATATGTATATATGTATGTATGTATATGTATATATGTATGTATGTATGTTTACACATACATATACACACACACACACACACACACACATCTATCTGTCAATAGATAGATACACACATATTGTCGGAAGTTTGCAGGGTTTTAAAGAAGGGAAGGTTGAAACAGCAATCCTTGGGGGGGGAAGGGGGGGGATGAAGCTGCAGAATAATTTCTCGGGTGGGATCTGTTGCTCCGGCATCGGCGTACGATCAGCTGTAGGATTTAAACATGACGTCACCACCTGGGTCGTTTCCACCACTCCTTGAAGCAATACAGCGTGACTTCTGTGCTGTTCTGCACCATGTCCTTGGCCCCTCTTCCGGACACTTGGCAGGGTGAAGCGATGCGACTCACCCTTGCAGAGGGTGGGAAGAAATGACAAGGCATTTCCCCAGCGAGAGAGAAAGGCTGCGGGGTTGGAGTCAGGATCTGCTTTGCCGGGCGTGCTCAGACAGGTGCAATCTGAACCTTGCCTTGACAATGCATCCTTGCTCTCTCTGCTTTGTGCCGGCAGTGGAGGTGACCTTGGGTTTTAATAGAGCACCTGCCATCCTATCGAGCTCTGGCGTGAGCTCTCACTGCCGCCAAATACCAAGCGGGCGGCCCCGGTCCCCCGTGAAACGCTGTCACTTGACAGGCAGATGTCAGGTTTCCCAGCGGTGGCACATGGGGCCAAGCATCTTCGAAAGGAGACGCAACCCAGTTGCCTTTGCAAAGGGCGTTTGCATCTGTGATGGGAGACACCTTTGGGGCGGGGGGTTTGCAGACAGCCCCTCTGCCCTTTGCAAGGGGCGCGTGACAGTTTGGAAACCAGGCCCGCTATCCTCAGCTCGCAAGGGAAATCCCGCTTGAAAAAGAAAGAGGTTTCCCTCGGACCGAGCTACATCCAGCCCTTTGTGCCACTGTTCGATTGGCTCGGGCTCTTTTCCGACAGCCCGTTGCTGCAGGATGGAGAGGGCTATCGCATGCTTGCAGGGAACAGGAATTCCCTGTGCTGCGGCGTGCTAGACAGTAGATCCAAGCAGGTCTTCTTCCAAGCCCAGTGCTTCTCTGGCTCCCCCATAAAAGCCCTGTCGTGGAAGAAGCACACAGGGACAGGACTGATCTGCCTCCACGAAGCTCTGGGACATTCACGGGTGACAGGCGCGGCCTGCGGGTTAGTTATTGCTTGGACGTAACGTCCTTAAAAGAGCAGGATCAGGGGCTGGAACATGAATCTCATCGTGTCCCCCCCCCCGGGCACGGGTGTTGGTGGTGCCGGACGGCCCCCAGGGTGACCCTTCTAACAGCCGCTCTTTGTGTTCCCTCCTGGGATGCTCCCAAAGAACGCAATGGCAGACGTGAACGCCAAGAGGGTGCCTCCTTTCCTGCAGAAAGGCGTGAAGCCAGAAGATGGTGGAGGGGACGCGCAGCAACCCAAAGAGGAGATAATAGAGGAGCCGTCTCTGCCCGTCATTGCTCCATCCTACCCCCAGATCGTGCAAGGTAGGTGCCTGCCTTTGGTCTCTTCTCAACCGAGCAGCTTGCCAAGATCCCATTCAGCTGTGTTAAAACGCCAGGCGCAGCGGCAGCCTTCTGATTCAGCACCTGCAAATACATCATGGATAAGGGGTTTCTCAGTGATGATGAGCTGCTCTAATCATTCATTTAGCCATGAGCCAACAAGGTGCCCTTGTTGCCAAGAAGGCTACCGGCATCCTGGGCTGCAGTGGTAGGAGCGTTGCCCGCAGATCCAGGGCAGTGATTCCTCCCCTCTATTCAGCACTGGGGAGGCCACATCTGGAGTCCGGTGTCCAGTTTTGGGCCTCCCACTACAGACAGGATGTGGACACATTGGAGAGAGTCCAGTGGAGGCAATGAAAATGGTTGTGGGGCTGGGGGACAGGACTGGTAAGGAGAGAGTGAAGGAGCTGGGCTGACTGAGTCTGCAGAAGAGAAGCCCGAGGGGGATTGAATAGCAGCCTTCAGCTCCCTGCAGGGGGGCTGCAAAGAGGATGGAGCTGGGAGCAGACGACAGGACAAGGAGCAATGGGCTCAAGCTGCAGCAAGGGAAGTTGAGGTTGGATATTAGGAAAATCTTTCTTGCTAGGAGGGTGGTGAAGCACTGGAAAATGCTCCTCAGAGAGGTGGTGGACTCTCCACCCTTGGAGGTTTTGAAGACCCAGGTAGACGAAGCCTTGGCTGGGATGATGTAGTTGAGGCTGGTCCTGCTTGGAGCAGGGGGTTGGACTAGATGCGACCTCCTGAGGTCCCTTCCAACCTGAATTTTCTTTGTTTCTGTGATCTGATAAGGAGCTCTGCCGGACATAAGCTTGGTTATAACCATCTATAAAACGCCTTCAGCCAAGGCACTTTTGTATCAGTGCATCACTGCCAACCTAAGGAGTTTGTCCCTGGATTTAGCGACTTTTCCCTTTTGCCCAAAGTGACTGAACATCTGCATCCAAGCTCCTGTCTCAGTTCAGACTTGGTGACCTGCCTGGGGGTGTTTTTGCTGGCTTTACAAAGTCTTAGCAACATCCTACCGCCTCCTGAGGTCTGCCCAGCATATTTCTGCTTTCAGGGATTGCCCATGGAGCTCAGGAACAGACAGCTTCCACACCAGCTCTAGCACCCGTGTGTAGCAATATAACACTGGCCTCTTAGCCAGAACGCTTGCCTACAAGTGCCCTTAGAGCAGATGAAACAGCTGAGTCTTCTTTCTCTTAGGGACCTGCCACTGGTTCGAATGGAAGCTGGATAGAAACCAGCTAAAAAGTTATGAGTTTTCAAGCGCTAATGTAGCTGGTTGGCTCTTTTCATAGCTGGATGGCCATTTTTATGGCTTGGTAATTACTTTGCACGTGTAGCGGGTCTAAAGTTATTGCATGATTAACCAGTTAATTGCATGATAATTACTTTGGACGGGTGGCCGGTCTTGCTTTGCACGCATGGCCGGTCTAAGTTTATTGCGCGATTCACCCGCGAATTGCGCAATATATGCAACACACGGCAGGGGCTTTCATGCTAGTTTCAGGTGAAATTAATGTCCGTTCTGTCATTTCTCCTCCCCCCACAGAGGAAATCTCCATGGTGTTCAACACGTACAACATGGCAGCCAACCTCGGCCCGTCCTCCAGGAGGAAGAGGGAGAAAGGGGCGGGCCACGACGGCACGAGCACAGCGCTCTATGTTGACCGTCGCAAATCCAAGGTGTGGAACTACTACACCAAGCTGGGGGATGCCTACGTGGAATGCAACGTGTGCAAGAAGCAGCTGTCTTTCCACAACAGCACCACCACGATGCGGGAGCACCTGGTGCGGAAGCACAGCATCCGTGACACGCTGCTGTCGCAGCTGAAAGATGACCAGGCATCTGAGGCCGACTATGCGGCACCAGAGAACGGGATCAAGCGGGCCAGGCAGATGACGCCAGAAAACAACCTATACCACCCCACACCCTGCTTAGAACCCAGGACCGACATGATTCTGGAGCTAGTGCTCGAGATGATATTCCGCGACCTCCACCCGCTCTCCATGGTGAAAGACAAGGGCTTCGGACTCCTCCTCGGTTACCTGGAGCCGAGTTTCACCCTCCCGTCCCCGGCCCAGCTGTCCAGCATGCTGTGGCACAGGTACAACGTCGTGAAGCAGCATCTCGAGCACTACTTGCAAACGGCTCACTCCGTCGTGCTGTGCGTGGAGTCCTGGATCTCTCAGCTCAGCCAGCCCTACCTGACCGTCACGGCAAGCTTCATTGATGGGGAGTGGCGCTGGGCCCGATGCATCCTGGAAACGCAGCCGGTGCACGAGAACAAAGGGGCAAGCGATTTCGGGGAGAGGCTCTACACTGTCCTGTCCGAGTTCGGGCTGTCCTGCAAGGCCGTGTCCTGCGTGATACACGACAGCCTACGCGACACAGCCGCCAACTCGGAGCAACTCCAGGGCGCCTACGGCTGGGCAAGCCTGTGCTGTGCCGCCCACTTGCTGGACCTGTGCATCCAGGCTGGGCTGGAGGTGGAGCAGGTACAAGAGGCTCTGAGTGCCGCCAGAGGCATCGTGAGGTACTTCCAGCAGGACGCAAAAGCCACCTGTTCCTTGAACAGCAAGTTGGAGGCCATCAACAAGACCAAGCTGAAGCTTGTCATGGACGCCAGGCCCCGCTGGATAACGACCATCGAGATGTGCGAGAGCCTCCTGGACCTCAAATGGGCCATCATGTCCGTGCTGGAGGAACACCCCAAGGGCACGGCAGCTGTTCAGAACCTGGCTGACCACCAGTGGAAGCTCCTGCAGGACCTGGTGCCCGTCATGAGGACGATTAAGATCGCCACGTCCTTCTTGCGCGAGGAGCAGAACGTTTCCATCTCTTCCCTGATGCCATGCATCCACGGCATCGTCGCTGCCATCGGGCAGCAGTGCGAGGAGTCCAACAGCGTCATCAAGACCGTGGTGGGCAACATACGGGCGCAGCTGATGCAGCGCTGGGGCATCTCGGAGGACGAGACAGTGCTGGAAAGCCCAGCTGTCATCGCCTCCTTCTTGGACCCGCGTTTCAAGGAGATGAGGTTCCTGAGCCCCACCCTGCGCAGCGAGCTGCACAGGAGAGTCAAAAATATGTTGTCACAGATGTTTAACCACCAGTCCCCACCTCCTGCCTCGTTCTGGGTGCCAAACTCAGATTACAAGGCAGAAGGGGGAGAAGCCGGGGGCCAGCTGCCAGCTCATAAGGACAGGGGCTCCGGCAGCCAGTCCCAGAGCATGTATGACATCCTTCTGGGGAAGGACCCAACAGAGAGCATGCCCGAGATCCATCAGCAACTGGAGAACTACATCGTGGAGCCACTGTGTAAACGTAGCACCAACCCGCTGGACTGGTGGAGGAGCAATGAGCACCGCTTCCCCGCTGTGGCGAGGATGAGCCGGCAGTACCTGGCCATCCCTGCCACGGCCGTGTTGCCAGATCAGGCCTTCGCTGCCAATGAGAGTGCCCTGGAGCACCGGCGAGCGGTGCTTGCCCCTGAAAATCTGGACCAAATTCTGTTCTTGCACCAGAACTTTGACTTTTTAGAATCCATGAGAAACAACAGTGAGAATCGGGGCAGAAACCTGCACATCCAGTATTGAAAACACCGGGGTTGCGGTGGGGGGCGGAGTTCAGGGGTGAAGTTTAACATGGCGTGAGTCCCGTCTATCCTAGGAGTGGGGTGCTCAAAAGCACTCTGGTGTAGGCCTCACCCACCTGCGCAAGTCAGTGAAAGCTGCAGCACCCAAGGGCTGAGTATTTTCCTCCGATCCCCTCCGACACATGCAGCCGCTTTGTGACACTTCTATCCCGCTTGGATACAGCTGATGCAGCCGTGTCAAACTGCACCAGTTCATCCGCAACCGTCATGCTCCCGAGCCATATTTGTGCTGCTTCCTTGGAAATCCCGGCTGCTTCTCCACGATGCCTCAACGGAGTAATCACAAGTCTCTAGAGGACGCTGCAGCCCTGGCAGCAGATGGAGCAGTGCATTTTAGGATGTGCAACCACAAGGGGCTAGATGAACCACTGCCGGCATAGTTGGAGATGCTGTCCCTAGTGCAAACAGACAAAGGCGTGGTGGACAATACAGCCAGGCTAGGAAGAGAGAGACTCTTGTCACAGGGTAGGGAGAGTCGCCATTAGCTGCTAACAATCACCAAGCATGAGCCATAATGCATGCAATTTCAAACCATGTTTAGAGGCAACCACATCACTAAAATCTTCCCTGTTGCAGCTGCACCGGTAGCTAGCATCAGGGGTGGAAACGCTACTGCCGCAGGGGAAATGTAGGCTGAAATTAGGAAGAACCCTCTCATTCTGAGGGTTAAGTAATGAAACAGGCTGGCCAGGCTCAACGCCTCTAGCCTTGCAAAACTGTCGTGATAATCTACCCGTCTGACAACAACACTCTTGATGGCGGGAAGAGACCCTTAGTTATATCCGATTCACCATCTAAGCCCAACAAAACACACAATCGCAAGCTCCCTACCAAGTGCGGTATTGCAAGGTTGTTATTTTTTATGCAAATAAAGCAACAGGCAAAAATCGGTGCAATAATTTAGGACCAGGCATGGTGCTCGAGATAGGAAGACTGGGACAGCCAGACAGCTGAGAAGATCAAAGAGACTTAAGTTTCTTTCAGGTTCTTCTGCCTTGATCATCACTGTAATACCTGTGCACCTTGCAATAAATAAAATAAAAGGAGACTAAAGTGTCTCGTGTAGCTCCAACTCCATTCTTCTTCCTCTGGTGGAAAACCGTGATTCAAAAGACAGGGAAAAGAGCTGCTGCACACTGTTGTTTTGGGGATGGCAAAGTTGAGGCGAGTTTTGCGTTTGGCCCGGAAAGCAGGGCAATGGCTGAAGCAGCTCTGCGCTCCTCTTGGGGAAAACACCAGTCTTAGTGACCTTCACATCCCGGCACTACCAAATCCCACTGTTCTGCAGCCAAAGTGGTCAGTTAACACCTGCCCCATTCTTTGGGCTCCACAGCTGCTAAAAAAAAAATAAATAAAAAATCTTGCGTGATATCACAGCCAAATCAGAGAATAAATGAGGTTAAAAACCCTGCCAAAATCCTGCCGCACGACTTAACTGTTGTGCCACCAAAAAAAAACCTGCTCGATCATTTGTATGTTCCAATGAACTACAGCGACTTCTGTGTCTCTTCGTGGGGCCAAAGCAGTTTACCCAGAGGCAGGTAAGAACTGCTGGCCTATCTCCTCTAAAAAAAGCAAAGGCGCACAATGCCTTGAGATTTCACGGGGACTTATGTTCAGGCTCGTCTGTGAACCGCTGTTCCAACGTATTCCGTTTCTCCCTGGATAAACTGTTCTCAGATGGTAAGATTCACGCCCACGTGGAGCGCAAGCATATGGCATACGCACCACTTATGTCTTCAGCGGGATTTAATTGTTCACGGGCTTCAAGCTGGAGGCACGACTTGAGAGAATTTCTCCTGTGCTCTCCATGCAACAGAACCTATTAGATTTGCCATCCCCATAGGACTTGCTGGCTGCATGAAATTCTGTTGTTTCAAGGTTAGCGTACGGTGAGCTGAATGAAGCTAACATCTCATTAAATTCTAACTGGTTGAGGGTAGTCTCTCCCTTGCCTGGTTTCAGCTCTCCCGGCTTGTCATAATTTAGTAAACTGCTTTCCGATCCAAGCAGCGACAGACATAATCAGCACTTACCTTTATAACTCGCCCACCCCATGACTGCAAGGAACTGGCTCAGCTTATATTGAGACACATAATATGATTACAGTAGTTCTTCCAAAATCCTCATGTTCCTGCAACACACGTTGCTTCGGCCCACCAGCCTGGTATAACCAGTTTTGCTTTCCTCCCCTCCCAATAATCAGTAAAAGAACAACAACTTTCACAGCAACGGCTCCGTTTTTATAGAACCGGTTTTAATATGTTCTCTCTTAAATGGTGCAGTCAGTCCCAAGGCCGATGTGACGGTCGGGGCACTTAGATGTTGTGCATCACTCATGATTCTTCACGCAAAGTGACCCGGTGGTGCCCAGCTCCTCACCTGAGTTCCCTGCAGGGAACTCATCCACCCTTTGACAGGTCTTGCTTTTATTCCTGCTGGGCATCCACACGCCGTCCTCACCCAGGATAGCCCAGGTGGGAGTGCCGGTTTACTCACCGACAACCTGGCTGTTGAACAGGCTGTACTGGTTTACAAGGAACCAAATAGCAGACCCAGAGAGGCCTGGCCTGACAGGTCTCTCTTAAGGGAGAAAGATTTAACAGAATCAGTTTGAACAGAACTAGTATAACTAGTTTTGCTTTTGGGTTTGTTTTTTCTCCCCCCGCAGTAATCAGTAAACGGAGAACAAGAACTTTCACAATCATAGTTCACAAACTCAGTTTAATAGAACTATGAAGCAAGCACATACAAAATAACAATCCACAGATCGTCACAGCACTACACACTAAAACTGAAATCCAAGAAGTGACCGTCACGTTATGGAAAAAATTATATATATTAAATACAATGGCAATTTCTCATTGATTTTCCTATTCTGTCCTTGGTGGGGGCGTTCTTTTTCAAACAAACAACAACCAAACCCTAAAACTGATGGTAAGACATGAGGGGTATCCACATCCAACTTTTACTTGTAAATGGAGCAGAAAGGCTCCCCCCACTCACCACCAAATGAACAAAATCAGAAGTTAAGAGCCTCTGGTATTGGTGTAACAGCTATCTTACAGTCATTAACAACTTTTTTTTTTTCTCAATCATGCATAATTGTAGTTTAATGCCAGGCACGCATACTTAATTTAACACGCATCGTTGCAGTGTTGATCTAAGTAAGTAAAGAACGTTCAATGCCTTCATGTTTTGTTTTGTTTTTTGGTTTTTTTAAACTCAAACTCAAGGCAAACAATATTATGTTAGTGCGAAGTGCTGAAAATATCCAGGCAGGCTTTTGCACTCCGTTGTACAGAAAACAATACAGGTCTCCTTCCATAAGGTATGGGGGGGAAGGGGTTTCTTTGCAGGGACTGAGAAGTTTGCCTCTGCAGCCTCACCAGGTGCTCCTGCCCTAGCAAAAGTTTTGAGTGTTTTTCAGCATCAGTGCAGCTACATCTGTGCGACTGACCTGACAGCACGGTCACGTCACTCAACCCTGCTCAAGACTCAGCATGTCACACATGATGGAATATGTAGGAAAAACACCTGTTCAGGGGCTAAAAATGCTTACACACTTTTCCAGCAGAAGTCAGGCTGCCTTCACCGCTACTCAGCAACCACGATTTCCCAGTTACCGTTGGAGGAGGTCAGCACCTGAGTCTCCTCCAGCTCTGGCTCGTTTCTGACTTGTTTTATGGACCACTTACTCTTTACCAGTGGCTCCACGTGCTCCTGCGGTCGGTGCCGCTTCATGTGAGCATTTCGACTTTTTACCTTGTCAAACACCCTAGAAGTTAGAAAACGAGGACCTGTTAGTTTGGACTCCTGTTCTCCTCTGACACAGCTTTCCAGAGGCTTTTCCAGCCTAAGTTGCGATACCTTCCCTCCCTTTCTTCTCCTGTTATCACCTCTCCTCAGCAGAAACTAGGCGTCTTGGGGAGACCAGGCTAAATGAAGCACTGGTTTTGAAATGAGAAGTTACAAGCATTACACCTACAGTGAAAGGAAGAGGAACACGGGTGACTTGGCAATAGCCGTAGGGGCAGTCACTGTTCTCCCATTGATTCTCCAATGATATCAATGGTAGTTTGTGTAGCTGGACGCTATACATCCCCATGCTTCTCAGGGGCTAAGTCTGCAGATGTGCAGGCATCGACACCTCTGGGGTTCAATGTTTTCAAGGGTCACGCTCAGCTTCTAAACGGATTGCATTTTTATCCCAGGTCATTTTGCCTTCTATCATTTCCAGGCACCACACCTGACATTTCCTTAGCAGGCTGGAGAATATTTTCCCCTATTTTTACACATTTCCTTTGTGAATTCAACAGCACTATGCCTGGAGCCTGGTTCATTTGGCCAGTTTCCCCAAGAGAGAAGAAACAGTTTAAAAAAAAAAAAAAAGTTATGGAGCTGGACTGTTCTCAGTGGGGGCAGACGACAGAACAAGGAGCAATGGGCTCAAGCTGCAGCAAGGGAGGTTTAGGTTGGATATTAGGAAAAATTCTCACTAGGATGGTAGTAAAACACTGGAATAGGCTACCCAGAGATGTAGCGGAAGCTCCATCCTTGGAGGGTTTCAAAGCCCAGCTAGACAAAGCCTTGTCTGGGATGATGTAGTTGGGGCTGGTCGTGCTTGGAGCAGGGAGTTGCACTAGATGTGACCCGAGATCCCTTCAACCCTCGTTTTCTATGATTCTATTTGTGGCTGTAAAGTCACATGGCCTCTACAAGAAGGCTCAGTGAGGGTCAGGCATCAGAGAATCACAGAAAATGAGAGTTGAAGGGACCTCCAGAAGTCACATCTAGTCTAACCCCCTGCTCCAAGCAGGACCAGCCTCCACCACCTCTCTGGTAACCCATTCCCAGTGCTTCACCACCCCTCTAGTGAGAAAGTTTTTCCTAAAATTTGCCTTTCCTCAACTTCCCTTGCTGCAACTGGAGCCCATTGCTCCCTGTTCTGTCATCTGCCCCCGCTGAGAACAGTCCAGCTCCATCATACCTGAAACCAAGTACCTTTAAAACTTCATGTTTAAAATGTTATCTTTTAGGAAGATGTACTCCTTTATTTTAAAATGCAAACAAACTGAACTGAGCAGTTATGTAAAAAAAAAAATCATTGAATATACTAGGATAAATAATAAACCAATACCTTTCACACTCTTTACATGGAAATACACCCTGACAGTCTGTACTTCCGGGCTGGGCTGGAGTTCCCTTCAGACCGAAGGCTGGACTGTATGCGTCATTAGATGCTTTTCTGTAATTCTTTGGCTTTATATTCATGTTGTGTTTGGGCAAAGGACCATGCCTTTTCCATGGGCTGCAGGCAGTCTGCAAGTTACAGAATACAGATTAAAGGCATTTTCCCTGTTGTAGCTGGAGAATTCAACGGAGTTCAAGTCAAAGAAAATTAATTCTACAAGAAAATTAATTGACAAAGCCTTGGCTGGAATGATCTAGTTGGGGCTGGTCCTGCTCTGAGCACAGGGTTAGAATAGATGACTTCCTGAGTCATTAAAAAAAAAAAAAATCAGGCGACTGTGGTGTTGATGCTTACAGTCAGATGGGTTGCAAATTGGCTGGAGGGCCGCACCCAGAGTGGTGGTGGATGGGTCATTTTTGACCTGGAGGGATGTGGGCAGTGGGTACCCCAGGGCTCGGTCCTTGGGCCTGCACTGTTTAACATCTTCATCAGCGACTTGGACAAGGGGGTGAAAAGCACCTTGATCAAATTCACAGATGACACTAAGACGTGGGGAGAAGTGGGCACACTAGAGGAGAGGGACAGGCTGCAATCAGACCTGGACAGGTTACAGGGGTGGGCAGATGAGAACAGGATGGGTTTCAACACTGACAAGTGCAAGGTGCTGCACCTGGGGAGGAAGAGCCAGCAGCACACCTACAGACTGGGGAACTCCCTTCTCGTCAGCGCAGAGGCAGAAAAGGATCTTGGAGTCACTATTGACTCCAGGATGAGCATGGGCCGCCAGTGTGGGGACACGGTCAGGAAGGCCAACCGCACCTTGTCATGCATCTACAGATGCATCTCGAGCAGGTCCAGGGAGGTGATCCTCCCCCTCTATGCGACACTGGTCAGGCCACAGCTGGAGTACTGCGCCCAGTTCTGGGCACCGCACTTCAGGAGGGATGTGGCCAGCATGGAGAGGGTCCAAAGGAAGGCCACCCGCATGATCAGGGGGCAGCAGGGCAGGCCCTACGAGGAGAGGCTACGGGACCTGAACCTGTTCAGTCTCCACAAGAGAAGGCTGAGAGGGGACCTGGTGGCCGTCTATAAACTTACCGGGGGGACCTGCGGGGAATGGAAGAGTCTCTGTTCCCCCAAGCACTGCCAGGGGTAACAAGAAATAACGGCCACAAGTTGATGGAGAGTAGATTCAGGCTAGACATCAGCAGGCACTACTTCACTGTCAGGGCGGCTAGGAGCTGGAACCAACTTGCAAGGGAAGTGGTGCTCACCCCTACCCTGCGGGTCTTCAAAAAGAGACTAGACAGACACCTAGCTGGGGTCACTTGACCCCAGCATCCTTTCCTGCCATGGCAGGGGGTCAGACTTGATGATCTGCTCAGGTCCCTTCCAACCCAACCAACTATGAAACTATGAGGTCCCTTCCAACCCTCATTTTCTATGATACTATGATCTTTTCAAAAATAGTGCATCACAAATCCAAATGCTGAAAATTCAGCTCAACTCCAGCATGTGCTTGAATGCAGATGGCCTTCAGAATGGATTGAAGAAACCCTCCGATTCCATGCCTAGCACCTTGTCTGTGCAAGGCTTTTTGCTACTGCTGCTGGTACCACCTCAGGTGTACATGCACAAGTCACAGCGGGAGCACGGGCACAATCTGGTACCGGTCATCTGCGTTTTAAAGCACTTTGTCACATAAAACTGCTCTGAGCAGGGGCAGACCACACATTGTAGAAGATACCAGCGACTGCTTTGAGTCCGATCTCTACCGATGCCCCACCGTTGCTACCCCAGTTAGAACTGAACCTTCAATGACAGCTATGGGAAGCTATGATTTAAAAATTCTAATTTCAGGCACCTGCTAAAACAGGCAGGTGGTCAGGGTGCATCAAATCCAGACCTACATTATCCTGATCCTAAACTATAAGGGAACCATTCCTTCAGGGCTCCAAGAACTCTTTATTCTCCATGAAGTTCATGGCAAGAGAGGGGACTTAGAAGGTTTCTAGGGACTGGACTCAAAACCATTTCCTACCCGTCAGGAATCTCTGTGAAACTGTTTGTCCAACATGTTTCAGGGGTGTAAATCAACACAGCTCCACTGATCTCAGGGGAATTGTGCCCGTCCACACCAGCAGAGAATGGACTCCCTGCCCTCTGTTGCCTTCCTCAGGAAGAGAAAGCAGCACTTTACATATGTTAAATGCAGCGTTCTCCAGCGCCGATACCTCTGACCCTCCATAGCACTATAAACAGCTACTTGAAGGGGAGACACTATTCTCCAGTTGTTTCCAGCCTCTGCTTCTTGGGCTGATATTCATGAAGCCCTCAGCCCAAACGCATCCAATTTTAGCAAATATTTATCAACTGCGAGTCTGCCTAGGGAACTCCTTTCAATTCCAAATACTCAATAAGAAATAAACTCATTTAAATGACTTGAAAAATAATCACAGATCTGGTAAATAATTACATGTTCTTTGTGCTGTTCTGTTAACAGAAAGCACAGGCTTTGAATGAACAATTACTAATGAACCAAGTGTTGTGAAAACAAGCTTCCGATGCATCCAGATTATCAAGTATCTCCTGCATGCACCTCTGATAATTTTTTTCTCTGCTTGCCACCATGAAACAGCAAAGTAATATCCATGTTGTGTGTCAGATAATCAGCAAGGTATTTTTTTCTTCTTTGCAAAACACTGGCACAAAGAATGCCACATGGATAGCAATACGTTTCGTGCCGACAGCTTCACTAATAAGGAGCTAGAGATTATTTTGGATGACTAATTAGGAGCCGGGAGTTATCTTAATCTCTTGTTTTAATTAGCAGTGGAGCCAGAGCATCACGAACAAATACTATCCTGAAAGAATAATGGCACGTTAAGCTCTTCTAGTAGTATCTGATAGGTCTCTGCAAGTTAAACAAGGAAAGCAATAGAATATTAAAGAAGAAAGTGTTTCCTGGAGAACTTGCTAAAAACATGCCTCCACATCTCCTAAAGCAATGAAAGATTTTTAAATTAATCGACTCTCACATGGTCCCCAGGAATTTTCTACCTTTTCTTCTGTGCTTTCTAACTCATCCTTGTCTCTCTTGACCCTTTTTTCTACCACTTGTGCTCGACTGAGGTCAAATTTTATTATTTTTTTCCAGATATAGTAATATTCAATGCACTGGAACACGTTCTTAGTCTGAATCTAACGGGAGAAAAACAGAAGCAATCCACAGTGAGTATATTAGTATATTAGTAGTTCTGCAGTTACTTCTATAAAATGCAAATATACCGCAATATGTATCAATACGGAGGTATTTCCACTACCTACAGTAACAGGTGTCCAGATAGGGGCCAGGTAAGTACCTATATGTGACTGGGATATGGAGCAAGTACAAGCCCGAGGGGCTTAATTGATTTATGACTGCAAACTCTTAAGACCCTTGAAAAATACCTGCCACAAGCACTTGAGCTGAATCTCTCACTGCAAGTCAGAAGGGCATGCTGACGAGGCATTATCTCCGAGACATCTGGGGCTCTGAAACTTGCTTTCCTGGACGTGTCTACATGAGACACTACTGCGTAGTAGTTATTGCCAATTTATTTAGTAATTGTATGAGCAAGTACTAAATAAATGTGCAGTAACCAGAGTCATTGCACAGTAGTGCCGGTAAACATCTTTTAAGTGACGCTACTACACAGTAGCGTATTAGCACCGTCCCTGCTGTGATGCACTACAGTGCAGTATTAGTCGGCTACTGTGCAGTCAGCATCTCATGTAGACGCACCCCCTGGACCTGAATCAGCCCAAATGATCATACTGCACTAGGCACCTGTTTGACAGGGGCTTTGGAAAGGGCTGAGAAGCTTCCCAGACTCACAAAGGAGCTGGAGAGAGGGCAGGATTCGGCTTTAAATGCTTATTTTAATGTTGCTAGGATTTTGCTGTTCTACCAGTTTAAGTTAGGGAGAGCAGCATCTTATATGGGTGCCTTTTTATTTTCAACAAAAATGCAAAGAGCTGGATTATGATGAAGGGATGGTACGAAATACAAGGGGTATTGTAAGCTGGCTAAGCGTGAAATGGAGTTAGACTAGATGACAGAATAAGGAGCAATGGGCTCAAGTTGCAGCAAGGGAAGTTTGGGTTAGATATTAGGAAGAATTTCTCACTAGGGGGATAGTAAAGCACTGGAACGGAGAGGTGGTGCAGTCTCCGTCCTTGGAGGTTATGAAGACCCGGACAGACAAATCCTTGGCTGGGATGATGTAGTTGGGGCTGGTCCTGCTTGGAGCAGGGGGTTGCACTAGATGTGACCTCTTGAGGTACCTTCCCACCTGAATTTTCTATGATTCTATGAAATCTGACTTTCTGCATTATAATTAAAACCCAAAGGATTCCTTAGGATCTAGTAATAAACATTAGATCTACGAGGCTGGAAAATATAAACCTCCGCCCAATGTACCTGACCTCCCCAGACAGACAATCAGCAACTCTGTAACTCTTTTCCTTTTACTTAAGTTTTTTGGGGAAATATCCACTAAAGTGAAAAATGTGTTAGAAAAAGCGCAAAATATTTTATTCTTCAGGAGAATGTGAAAATAATTTCAGAGCTCCTGAAGCTAATCATGAACTTCTAAAAGTTATGATACCATCTATGTTATGAAGTTATAACTTCTAGACTTCTTATGAAGGTGTTTTATTAATCTGAGAAAAAACAAACCCTCTGCAGAGACCTTACCTTCTGCTGTATCAGGTAAAAATCCTTCTTATGGAGACAAAAAGCCTTTCTAAACAACTGCTTCTCAACAGGCATCCAAACATCTGAACCTAACGGTAATAAGATGCAAATTATGAGATTGCATAGCATGTTTAATGGACCATCAACGCTTACAAAATTAAAACACTTTATTATTCACGTACGGACATTTTTCCCTTTAAAAAAATGAAATTCCAATCTATCAAGCTTCAGTAATGAGTTAATTAAAGTTAGAAAAGTCTGAAAAGCTCTAATTAACGCTGGCCCAACAGGTGCCCCAGACTGTAAAATATGTGCACCACCAGAAAAACTGCACAGAAGAGGAAGCGTCTGTCACTGCCGTGTTTCGGCACGCTTCTCCCATTGGGTGTCACTGCAGGGCAGTACATGCTAAAGGGCTGCATAAGAAGACAGCCGGGGAGCCTGACAGACGAAAACAGCGAAAGCAGATTAAACCTGAACAGGTGCGAGCTATTGCTACCACCAGAGGTGAGAACCTTGGTTGTAGGTAGATGCGCTGGTGTTTTAAAGCAGAACCAGAATATAAAAGGCAGAACACAGCACTAGCCAACCGCTGCTCAGCTACTAGCATCTCAGCATACTGGTCCAAAAAACAGGTGGATTTCTCATTGACCTGTGTAATGGTAGTCAGCAAGAGGGTGGGATGCAGGCTTCTGAGGTCCTCCAAACAGCAGCATCTCCACGGCTTTCTGCAACAAATGAATACAGAAAGTCATTAGTTCCCTCAGCAGAGAAGCAGGAAATTGAGTTCTGCTCTCGGCTGGGCTGATGTCGATTCACCAGCTTTGATGACACAGCCCGGTATAACTCGAGAGCAAAGTTTGGCTCATGTTGAGCAATGTGCAATAGTGACGTTCTCCACCTCAACATCACCTCCCTAAAGCTACAAAGAAATGCTGTATTGGTCCCAGAAGAAGCCATGTTATCCCAGAACGGTCATTCAGGCATCAGTTACTTACCAAGATATTGCCCTGGGCTTCATGCAGACAATGCAGGGCCAATTCTAGGTTGGTACCTCCCCCGGGCATCGCACTGGAGCAGGCCACATCTAGGAGTTCTGTTACTGCAACCACAAAAGAAAATGCAAAGACAAGTTGTACGATGGAGGGAGGAAAAGGACAAGAGAAGGGCGATGAGGGGAAAAAGGATAGCAGCAGAAGTGAAATGGGGAGTCAGTGGAGCACGGAAAGA
>NW_005842504.1:1116941-1128304 GCF_000455745.1 Alligator sinensis
GAGAACGCCCTCCTTGTCTACAGCATGCCATCTCCCTGACACACCCATGCCCTCCAGACACGCATCTTCCTTTTCAAGGTCAGCATAGATGAACTGGGACTAATGCTGGTGACTGGTTTCGATGAGGAGATGGCACGGAGAGCATAACTGCTTAATTTGTTTACTGCTCTGGCTCAACTCCCTTTTTTGTGTCCTTGTGACAAGATGTTTAGGAGAATTCAGATTCATTGGGATCCAACAGGCAGCACCACGAGCACTTCTGCTGTGGCCCTAAACTTATGACCTCTGCGCCGTCAACCATGCACCTTAGTGCCCGTGCCACCCCAGCCCCCCTGGCTCTACTAAAACTAAGCAGTCTGCTTCCCCATGAATGCAACTGGGAGAAGGTCAAGAAACAGAAGAATGAGAGAAGAACAGAAGGTTGCAATGACAGCAAGGAAGTTTTTAATCATTTCATCGAGGGGTGGCCTTAAGAGAAAGAGCTTAAGCCACCTCTGTCCTGCATTTCCTGGTTGGTTGCGATGTTTCCCCAGGGTTTCCACACTAATGACGCTCCATGTTCATCGTTTTCTAAAACCGATCTATCCTGGAGGTTTGGAATCTCTGCCTGAAACTGGCTTCCAATGTTAATATGTCTAAAGTAATTAAAAAAAAAATGGAGACAAGGGAGAGAATTGGGAATGAATGTATCGCCATCAATACACAAATGCACACAAATAAATACACAGATCATGACTGAGCGAGATGCATATGACATCCGTGCTCCGTATATATTCTTCCGCAAAGGATAGCTAGCAGCTCCCGTGTAAACAGCTAGGTTCAGTGCCATCAGATGTGGCCCTTGGCTGGCAGCCCCCATAGGGAGGCCAAACACTGACAGGAGAGGCCAAGGGGAGCGACCGTCTTGCACCCACAGTGGGTCTCTGGCAGGAGCAGGCTGAAACACACTGGAAGGACAGGGAAGGGAATCCTGCGCTCTACACTCATCCAGACTTCAATTCTCCTGCTGATAAATCTTGCACGTGGGAGCCGGTGCTTTATGTACAAGAACAAAACACTCAGTTGTATAATGCGAGGGTTGGAAAGGACCTCAAGGGTCATCTAGACCAACCCCCCGCACAAACACAGGATGCGCTATTTCTACGAGCTATTGTAGACTACTCCCAGGAACAGGCACGGGGGCGGGATTAATGCCTGACCCTGGGTTAGATCAAAATAAAGTTCAGCACAGATATGCAATGCGGTGATGGGCCTCTAATAATGCATTTCAGCATGAGGCGTCTGGTTCAGTTCTTGCGCATGCCCTACAGTCTTAGAACATCAAGATCTTTTGCGACAATCTTGCTTTTATCCTTTCTAATACTCATTCAGCCCTACGGGTTTTGTGGTTGCCTCTGACACACTGTATTAGCATTTGCCTTTCCTATTCTGGCTCTCGCAAATGGTGCAAAACTCAAGAGAGTTTATTCTACCTAAGGATAATCCCGTTATCAATGACACTGTTCCTAGGTATATTTAATCCACATGGTGCAATCTTGTTAACAATAACCCCCACCCTCCAGGACGTGCCACCTGGCTATTAGCCTTTCACTGGCTGCTGTGCTACAACACTCTCTTATACTCGCTAAACACAGAGCTAGCAAATTCTTTGGTAAACATTAACATCTTTCAGCCACAGCCATGGAGACTCGGGCCTTCCTTAATTAATTTTGTGCAAACAAAAAAGTAATTGATATGACAGCTCTCATTTTCTTTATTATTTAACAAGAACCAGAAATCGCACTCCTCCTATTAAACTCATTCTGCACCAGTGACAGTTTTAGAAGCGCTAGCCAAGTAGTTTAAGTATCACCAGTCAACAACCACGTTTTACAAAAAAGCTGCTCATAGATTTAGAGCCTTTAAAAGACGGATGTTTACAGGGATAATTGGAAAATTCAGAGTTGTAATGCTGCGGATTTAAAAAATAGCCAAGTGTTTCAAAAGCGATATAAACCCTCCTGTGTCAGGA
Organism: Alligator sinensis; assembly: GCF_000455745.1. Classification (NCBI taxonomy): domain Eukaryota; kingdom Metazoa; phylum Chordata; order Crocodylia; family Alligatoridae; genus Alligator; species Alligator sinensis. The sequence goes on from NW_005842504.1 coordinate 1,118,953, forward strand.
CGCTAAGCCAGCCTCCAAAATCCTTCTCTGGAGGCGCGCTATGCAGTAAGTGCTTTCTGTAGGAGTCCCCTACCTTCCCTTGAAGGCTAGATTAGGGACTTGTCAAAATGACAGGTTGGCTGCCGCCAAAGCTGTGCCAAGCAGACCTACAGCAGCGGAGTTCCCATGTGAAAACATGGCATATGGTGGCATTGGCAAATCTCTGTCGTATAGAGAAACTGTGACTAAGACACTCGAGTAGTCTGCCCCTTGATCTGATCCAGATTGACAAACCCTGGGTGGAAAAGACATAGCAGTTAACTTCCGGTCTTCCACCAACCATGTACAGAATTGAAAGCTGACCAAAAGCGTTTAGTAAACTACATGCCCTGTCAAGTGTAGTGCTGCAAAATTACTTTAAATTCTGCCCTACAATCCTCTTCTTGCAAACATTTAATCCACACGACTCGATCTTTCCCTCTTGCAGTATTTGTACCAATTTATACATCAGGGAACAAAGGGGAGTAAGGGAACGGCTTGACCCCAGGGCAGAGAGGGAAGAAGAAACAGGATGAACACTTAGGAAAAACTCTCTAGGAGGGTGGTGAAGCACTGGAACGGGTTACTTAGAGAGGTGGTGGAGTCCCCATCCTTGGAGGCACAGCTTGACAAAGCCTTGGCTGGGATGATGGAGGTGGGGCTGGTCCTCCTTGGAGCAGGGGTTGGACTAGGTGCGACCTCCTGAGGTCCCTTCAACCCTCGTTTTCTATGATTCTGTGTCCTCAGTGGTGGCAGACGACAGAACAACAGTCTTAAGTTGCAGCAAGGGGAGTTTAGGTTAGATATTGAGAGGAACTTTCTCACAAGGAGGGTAGTGAAGCACTGGAGCAGGCTACCCAGAGAGGTGGTGGGATCTCCATCCTTGGAGGTTTTAAGGCCTGGCCTGACACATCCCTGGCTGGGATGATGTAGCTGGGGTTGGTTCTGCTTTGAGCAGGCAGCTGGACTAGATGACCTCCCTCCAGCCCTAATTGTCTACGATCTTGTGATGACACTGAGTTCTTGGCTCTTAGTCGTGTGTCGAGACCACACCTCTCCTCTATCCCACTCGCATGAATGTACTGCAAAGCACCAAAGTCCGGATCTTATTAATCACCTACATTACTTCCCCTGCTTTTGGACAGTTATGGAGCTCTCCCCAAAATGAGCTTGTTCCTACACAGTTAAGAAAGCTGGCTCTGCCCAACATGTATAAAGTCAGCAGCAAAAGGTGAAATCAGCATCGGGGAGCTAGAAGAAAGGCGATGATTATGACAGATGACTACCAGAATATCTGAACATCCTGTGAAGAAAGACAGAGGGAGATCTTTATTTATGAGGCAAACCCAAGGGCAGAATGAAGCCAATGCTTCATCAGGATAGCACTGGATTATTTTGTTGCAACATCGTTTTGGCCAGTGCTTGGCACTGTCCGGCCAAAAATGCTATTAATCCAGCCAGTGATACAAGGCAGTGAGAGAACCAGCCAAGCGATGGATTTATGTACGGGTAAAAAGGGAGGAAGGTAAATAATGTTATTTTAACAGGCCTGTAAAACATTAGAGTTGAACTAACCAAACTTCTTCCTCTCCTAAAGCTGTCTTTTTTCCTCATCAGTGCCATTTTCCAAGTTCCCTTTTTGTCAGAGATTGGTCAAAAAAAAAGGGCAAGAACAGATGGAGTGCTGTGACACGCATCAGAAACAATACCGTCAAGTTATGTTTCAACTGATGCAAATCTAGTCTGCGTTCTTACTGTTCCTTTGCTCCAAGAGCCGAGTGCTTCACAAACATTTCATCGAGGATCACTACACAACTGTGAAGGGGAAACACATGCTACTCGTCCCATTTTAGAGCTGTGAAAAGAGAGTCGCAGGAAGAGGAAGTGAAATTTAGGCATGGCTGAGAAGCATGATGTTGTGGTAAAAGAGCAAGTGTCAGCACTTCTCTGTTCTCCAAAAGAAGAGTATATTTTCTTTGCGGGGGTTAATAATAACCTAACACAACTAGGCATTGTGGAGCTTTTGAGAAACACTTAAACACAACACATGCTAGAGAAGTGCAAAGCAGGCCCCCGTTCGGCAAGGCATTTTAAGAACAGGGACAACACCCCAGTACTTCAAAGGATCTCCTTATCTAATTACAGTTACTCGCAGGCTGATCAGCCCTGAACTTGCCAACCAACGAGCAGCGAAGTCAAGAACTGAACTGAGGAACTTACTCCTAGAACCCCTGCTGTGACCGCTGAACAAAGTTCCCTCCATTTAAAGCTCTGCATTCATTCAGTGTGCATGAATTCATTCGTTTCCAATATGAATTCCATTCTCTTTTTCCCCTGGGATTTTTCTGCTCGCTGACAACTTGTAGCTCGAAGAAAAACTCTACAGCCCCGGAATTACAGAAAATGTACAGCCCTTTATGCAAGCATTTGACCATGTCCAGTTTGTCAAAAGGAGAACTCTTTTGTGTATTCGAGCCATCACTCCTTCAGACCTATATTCCAGCTAATCCACCCATCCCATCTTCTGCAGTAGCCACTACCAGATGCTGCAGAGAAAGGTAAGCAGCTCTATTTGCTATAATACTGAGTAGCAAGGAAGTATGCATTATTAAATATAGCTAGGAAGAGGTGGTCATCGCTTGAGGACCAAGGGGACTAATCTGAGTGTTAACCCTGACCGAGAAGGGGAAGGCAGGCACCTGGGTGGTCAGCCAGGGGCTCCTGGAGCACAGAAGTCTGCAAGGGGACGCACCACATCTCCATGCCTGATTTAGGTTCCAGGAGCCCAGCCACAATAACTACTACTACTACTTACGGCTCTATGCTGATTTTGGTGTTATCTTTCACGAGAGAGAATCCAAAGTCTCCATCCATTCTGTCTAAAAAAAAAAAAAATACACACATACACTGAAGTTAAAAACACTCCTGTAAGATCTTCCTTCAGCCTCGCTTGCCATATAGTTAATCAGTCAATCTGTGTCCCAAGTCCTGTGTCCAGCTGTGGGCCCCCCACTACAGAAAGGATGTGGACACATTGGAGAGAGTCCAGCGGAGGGCAACAAAAATGGTTCAGAGCCTGGGGGACATGACTTGTGAGGAAAGGTTGAGGAAGCTGGGGTTATTTAGTCTAGAGAAGAGGAGACTGAGAGGGGATTTAATAGCAGCCTTCAACTCCCTGCAGAGGGGTTCCTAGAGAAGAGCAAGCAGGGATTTAATAGCAACCTTCAACACCCTGAAGGGTGGATCCAAAGAAGATGGAGCTGGACTGTTCTCAGTGGGGGCAGATGACAGGACAAGGAGCAATGGGCTCCAGTTGCAACAAGCGAAGTTGAGATTGGATATTAGGAAAAACTTTCCACAAAGGGGATAGTAAAGCACTGGAATAGGCTCCCCAGGGAGGCAGTGGACTCTCCATCCTTGGAGGTTTCCAAGACCCAGGTAGACAAAGCCTGGCTGGGATGATCGGATTGGGGCTGGTCCTGCTTTGAGCAGGGGGTTGGACTAGATGTGACCTCCTGAGGTCCCTTCACACCCTCATTTTCTATGATTCTGCAGCTATAGAACACTTATTGACTTCAGTGGAGCAAATCAAGCAACGCTTTCAGCAACAGGCCCTCCATATGGACCACCCAGGTAAAAGTTTTCCTTGTTTTTGGACCACTAATCACAAGAGGCCATCCTGTGGACTGAAGAGTCTTAAATTTCAACATCATAAATGAAATCTAAAGACTACACAGCACATCACGGGCCAAACTGTAGCAAGTGCTATTACAGCAGCTATTACAGAAAGCACACACTAGAAGCACAGTCCTATCCTCCCTCACCTGCAGCTCACAAAGTCCTGGCAAGGCTGGGGGCACAATCCATATTTGTGTGGGGACACCCTTCAATCAGCAATGGCCTCTAATCCACATTACACACACTTTGGTGAGAATACTCTGGTCTTGGAGAAGGGAATAGCTGTTCACTGGGCTCATGAAAGATGGAAAATATGGGTGTTCACTGTCAGGTATTTTACACTGCGTGGGATCGAGGTGTGCATACCACTGTTCTAGCACTGGCAGGATTTGGCCCTGGAAATGGCAACCTACATAACAACAGATTGTATGCATAGGTGTACATTTCTGCCCAATTGTCAACAATTTTTAACGTTTAAATTTACCTAGAATAGTACTGAACAGCTGGCTGGGATCTCCTTTTTCAGAGGAAGAGCAGACAGTGTTGAAATAGAGCCCTGATCCTTCCCGTATCGGGCTGAGCATTGGGGGTGGAGTATACGGAGAGTATTGGAAAAAGTCCCTTACGAGATGGTCAACCAGATAGACTGGGGAACGAAGATTGCTTTGATAGCATCCTCCTATGCTTGACTGCATCTCGCCACATAACGGCATGGGAGTGGGGATAAAAAGTGATTTGGACCGAGTCTGCCTCTTTCTCTTTTTTTGGTGCGTGCTGGAGTCCTGCACACCCTGGCTTTCCTGGTTATTAACCTGAGAAGACAATTTATTCGAAATGTTAAATGATTGCGTGGGGCACAGAAACAAGAATAGCAACTGTGAGGAACTTGAAAACCTACCAGAGAGGAGGAAGTTTGAAATTACTTGAGTTTCACGTCTGTTGCATATCTGGATTTCTCTAGAATTTGTCTCGTTACTTATTATTTTTACACCAGTTACAAGTGATGAGCACCAAGATTTATAGAGCAGGGTTCAATAAAAAAAAAAAACACAAAACATCCTCTTTTCTCTATCCCTTATGCATACAGGTTGTCTCGGGTAAAGCAACAGAAGTTCCCAAGGTCTGGAATAGACTGCCGCCAGAGGTGGTTCAAGCACCCACTTTGAACGCCTTCAAGACACATTTGGATGTTTATCGTGCTGGGATCCTATGATCCCTGCTGACTTCCTGCCCCTGGGGCAGGGGGCTGGACTCAATGATTTTCCGAGATCCCTTCCAGCCCAAATGTCTATGAATCTATGAAGTATTCATGAAAACAAGAGGGGAAAAGGGCCCTCTGTACCTTTTCTTGCAATCATGGTGAGTTGAGAGAAAAGGTTATCATTGTGAATGCTTCTTAAAAAGATCAGTCAGGCTGAAATTTTCCTTAAAACAAGTGTTTTTGCTAAGCAGCCATCAAATACATCACCCAGCACCAACAGACAAAGCCAGGCGCCAGAACACCTTCCTATTAATTAAGACTATTCATTAATTTCTTGGTTAAAATATTCACCTGTTATTGGCGACAAAGAATTGCCATGACAGGCAACTGCTGGCAAATACACACAAAGAGAACATATTTTTCCCAGCCCCAACTCTCACGCATTAAATAAATGTATTTAGCTCAAGGCTGCTTTCATTGTATACTTCCACTTATTTCTTTTCTCATAGGGCTCAAGGCAAATATCCATTGTCCATCAGAATTTAGACATTTCTGACCATTTTCTAACATTATGCAACTTTCAGCGGGTGTTTGGAATTAATTTTTCAAAGCGTTTCCAATTGATTACTCTCACAGGGCCCAATCATGAACCCCTTATACTGAAGCGAAAGCCACCGCTCTGCCCAGGGTCACCGCTGAAGTGGCATTTAAAACCTATTTTGACGTTTTAACTTGTCATGGTGCACAGGCTTTTTCCCAGCCCCAACCAACAATGCATTTCACACACCGCGGAGCACATGCTCAAAGAAATCATCCCACTGAAGTCAACCTAAGTAGTTTAGAAGATCGTAAATGATGACCCACTTTGTTCCCTGCCTGTTCATCTGTTGCCGTCACAGGTACAGAGACTGGGATCACCAGAGGCACTACTGTTCCATCGTCTAAAGGTTTCTTCATGTCTGAGGGAGTGTTTCCATCACTTACTGGCTTCAGGAACAATGTCTGAGGATTCAAGTTTTCTGCATCATGCACCTTGACACAAACAAAAATAATAATAGTAAAAATTTTTAAGTGCCTCTGGTAGCATCATTGATTGGAGGATCTCAAACAATTCCCTCAACTCCCTTTGTTATTTTGCATATGGGGAACCTGAGACCCAGCAAACTGAAAGAAGTGTTTCTAAAGTAACACAGCCCAGAACAAAATCCGCAAGTGCCATTCCCATGCTATAAACATTACATAATGCTCCGTCCCAAACGGTCATGCTGTGTTGTCAGACTGCCGTAGAAGACCCGCTGAAAAAAGTTCTACTGATACCAGTTTCACCAATATTCCCTAGCTAGATAGTGTAAAAAAATTCTGCTGGAAATACTGGAAGTTTTCCAATTAATACAACCCATTCGATGGCCATTTGAGGGGCTTCTGACAGCATTGCAATTCCAACAATCTCTGTGATTCTGGATCCCCATTATGCGACTCTTCAAAATCTTCAGTGCAAAAGTTAAGTTGCTTCAAGGCTTTTCTGTCTACCAGTTTGGAACAGGTTTTAGAGAATCCTTGGGATATTAATTCAGACTTCCATTAATTAACAACTGTTGGAGGATTTGATTTCCCTTTACCTGCTGTTCGTTCCTCCCTTGCGGTGACTGCCATTGTTCGCTATGGAAACACATATGGCTACTCAGACCTTTCTCAGTATAGAAAAGCTGACTGCAGTTCTTGCAAATGAAACCACTTTCACATTTCCTCCCATCCATATGGCCGGCACTGGTTTTGTTACTATAAGCGGAGATCGAGGTAAAAAGATGGAAAATTAACATTATGAAACTGAACTACTGTTTGCAATTTAGTTTCTATCAGTATTAGGTACACGCTTACATTTCTTCCTTTAGAGTTCATTTTATGTCTATCTGGAAAAGGAATCTCTACAGTTCATTTACCAGCAAACTATGTTAACCACAGAAAAACCCCCAGTGAGACATAAATCACCCATGTTAGAGCGAGATAGTTTTAAATGGGAGATGTAATAAAATGCCCTCTTGAGCATTTACATGCAATTGTACCCATTACCGGCTATGTACAAATGTTATTTCCAAAGGTATCACTTTCTTTCTGTGGCCTCTGGATGGGATGGCTTGCATTCAAAACCCTGAAAAGTATTTTCTTAGGGAACCATGCATTATACCATGTGCAATTTCTGTAATTTTGAGGCCATCGATGGAAAACATGTGTTGTATGTGGGTTGCTTTGTCTGGTGAACTTAGTACTGATGAAAGGTAGCAGGTTGACAACTCCAGAAACTCAAGTCTTCTATCCACAGTACAAGCAAACTAATAGCAGTTAACGCGTCTCAAAACTGTTCACCCTTAACACCCTAACCTCGAGAGACTACCTTGTGGGTTACACTCTCTATGGCCCATCAGTCCTAGATCCTGTGTTGAGATAAAAACAGAGGATTTCAGTCCTCTGTCCTAATGGTGATTTTTTTTTTTTGTTCCAATGTGGACACCTACCCAGTAGCAACTCTGACTCTCAGTCATTGCTGGCCAGAAATGGATCTTTCACATTCTTAACAAAAGTCAAGCTTTTTCTTAGTGAGGTGGGAATTATTTTTGGCTTAGCAGCACCGGCAGGAAAAGCAGCTGCTTGTCCTGTCCAATGTGGGAATTTTAATAGGATTCTGCATTTCATCCCTGCCATGTCTAAAGAACCATAAGAACCAACCGGCTGACTTCTGGTCTCAAGTTACATGAGTACAACTCCCTTCAATTCAACTGAATCTCACCACTGTATCTAAGAACAGAATGGGCCCTAATAAATAAAGAGGGGTTAGACTCAGCTGTGAGCCACACTTTAACACGGAGTAGCACACAGCTGCACAACCAATAAAAGCAGCCCCAGGAATGAATGTTGAGTCCGTCACAATTTCCCCAGAGGAAAAGAGGTTCTGAAACCTATTTTTGGGGGGAATGGGGAAGCTTTCCTCATCTCGTGAACGGCCGGCTCATGGTTTGGTTGCAGAGGGAAAGAGCAGGGATGGTGTTCCTGTTCTTCATTCCAGTACCCAAGGTCTGAGATAGCTGCACAGCAAAAGGATGGGTTTAATCCTTTCTGCAACCATGAAGAACCAGCACACAATCTTGCCCCAAGTAAATTACAGGACAGAAAATTAGCCATCAGCTTTTAAAAATCCAGCTTGGGTATCCAATTCGATGTTGCTAATGCAACAGTATGTTTCACGGCCTGACTATTCACTAAGGGCAAAGCTTAGCGCGAGGACTACACTCAGTTAAATACTCACTGACGCCCTCTGGACAGGGATGAATCCTTTCAAATGTTATCCTAGATTTGCCTTCCATTGCTTTCATTTTTATCCTGCACTTTTCTATTAAGGCAATAAGTGAAAAGAACAGGGACCGGTCAGCTTTTATTATGTCTTCCAGAGCCTTAAATACCTTACTCAAATACCTACCTCTCATACTTAAAAATGCTGTCTGGCTTTTAGGCTTCTGAGTTCGAAATTAGATTTATGGAAGCCTGGTGGCTCTAATTCAAGTGCCTATCATTTAGCATAATCCCAGAGCTGGCCAATTGAAAAGGATATGTAAAAATTCAATCTCAAGGGAACAGAGAAGAACACATGGCTGACTCTTATGCTTAACCTACATGCTGGAAATCAAACTTAAAGGACAAATAAAAATCTCCATCATAGAAGTTAGGGGCTGGAAGGATGTTATTCTATTTTAAATATTGCCAAGACTAGTGTACCCTTCTTACCATCCAGCCAACAAGTTTTCTTCCTTCACTGCATTCGTAAGGCTGTAGATCTTTCCACCCTGCAGTTTAAAAAAAAAAAAAATTAAAAAAAAAAAATCAAAACCAGATGTTATTCTGTCCACAACTAAAATGTACAATATAGTTATTCCATCTTTAAAGAAAAAATGGAGTGTTTGAACCGCTTGATTTCCAAAACACACACTTTTCAAGTAAACTACATGGCAAATCTTCTAAGAGGACCTCAAACTTTTCCCCACCATTAATTGATCATTTAGCCTCAATCGCCTTTGCGTGCATAAATACAAATAAGACTTGAATTGCAAGCAATGCCCCTCCGTATCATCAGCTGCACTGTTCCCACTACAGGCCCAGAAGAGCATGGATTATCCGAGCCATACACAGAAAGTAACCTCCAGCAGATGAGAGCCACAGACAACGAATCCTATCTCCCCTCTGCCCCAACTCCCAAGCTCCCACTGGTCCCTGGCCACATTGTGAGAGGGGAAAAAGGATGCCCCTTCTTTCGTAGGGCTGATTCGGAGCAACAATTATAAATCTAGTTTAAGGTTAGTTAACCAATCTAATGCTCCTGAGAAAAGGGAATAGATTCATAGATGTTCAGGTGGGAAGGGACCTCAATAGATCATCGAGTCCGACCCCCTGCATAGGCAGGAAAGA